>NW_004524736.1:2300920-2307197 GCF_000260255.1 Octodon degus | reverse complement strand
AGGAGAAGGAGAAGGAGAAGGAGAAGGAGAAGGTGATATGCAGAGTTGACTATGATTTTTCCTTATCCTTTCAATTAGCTTTTAGCAATGCATATTGGTCTAGTGGTAGTCTTTAAAGATAGCATACATGTTTCCCTGATAAGCCCCACCAGCTGCTCTTTTAATATGAGCCAGATGAGACAGGACAAGAGCCATTGCTGCAAGCTTTCAGCTGGGATTGAGCCTCTAGGTAGAGGCCATGACTTCCTGGGGCTTTAAAGATTATAAATCAGAGCTGAAGCCCCAGACCCCAAAACGTTAGACACTATCTCAAGTTAGTAATGCAGATTTCTTTCCGCATATCTTTCTCTCTGCATATTGCAGAGGTAAATGCAAGCCTCTTACCTAGCCCAGCTCACAGTACTCACCTACTTCCTGTCATCCTCACTCATTCATCCTCAAGCTGCTCCTCCTTCATGACTGAATAAAGCCCAGGTCTGGCTTTTGCTTCAGACAGCCATCTCCAGACTTAGGACCACTGGGCTCCCCATATTTATGTGTACTTTAGTATCTTTATTCTTGCTGTGGGTTGCTCTGGAAGTGGTAGACTGGAATCAACTTGATGGGATTACAATAACTTATCCATGGGATTATAAACATAAACTCCCTGGGCCCGGCCAAGGACCAGGAAGGGTTCTCTATACAATGGTAAGTATTTCTTTTTTTTTTAATGGTAAGTTTTTCATGTTTCCTCTTATATGATAATCCTAACATATAAATAAATGAATAAGCAAAATAAAGGAGAAATGATAGAAAATAACAAGAAAGAAATTTGGAGATGGCAAAAGGGCCAGACTCAGGGGAGAATTAAGGGAGAAGACAGGACAAAACTTTAAATGATCAAAATATGTTATATGCATGCACTGATTCCCAAAAGAAATATTGCTATTATGTATGTCAAACATAAATAATACATTTCTATAAAAGAAAAAAATTCTTGCTAATTTTTCTCTTGTATGTAGCAAATTTTAATGATTTTAGCTTTGTGTACTCAATTTGTAATGTTATTCGTTCTATGTTTTTATATTTGACTCTTTTACTTGGTTAAGATTTTACCCTGGATTTTTTCCTCCATGATTAGGAAAACAGTCTGATGTGAGTTAGCAATAATTACCTAGACACACATAAAAAGATGTGTTTTAATAAATAGGGAAGTATAAGTTATTAATTTATAATTTCATTTCTCCCTTCTTTTACACAAAATTTGCTTTCATGTTATTGATAAAAAGCAACTAATTTATGCATGTCTATAGTAAGAAAAAAGTAGAAAACAAAGAAAGAAAACTTTAAAAAGACAAATAATTTCTGAAACAAATAAACATTAGACTAGTAAAATGTATAATTCAGGTGAATAAGACTATTTGCCAGTTTCAAAACACAACAGCCTACATTGATTTATGAAATGTTTATAGAACCCACATACACACTTTATAACTACACATTTACCCTCACTTCACAAATGAAAAAATTAATATGATGTGAAATTGCGGTATTTGCGATCCTTGGCATGGTTTAATGAGCTATATCTTTGTATGACATGAAAAATGTGCTAAGAGTGAAGTAATTTTTCCCAAGTATTATTATACAACAGTGTTTATGTCAAAGGTTGCAGAAATGAGATTGACATTAGGCACTTGTGTACATGAGTTTCTTGTTCCAAATAAATAGGGAAAATCCTATTTCCTACTTTATTCTGAAATAGTTTAAAACTGGAGATTTTCTGTAGAAATACCTTATTCAAGTGGAGTATTTAGTCATTTGTTGATTTCAATATTTTACTGTAGAATATAACATATAGATATTATCAGAAAGCATTTGAAATCTTCTAGTAATAGTTTCTCAATAAAGAAATATGCATAAATCAATGTATCCTGACGGACTTAGAAGTATTTGTAAAAGAAAAGAAGGAAATATTAACAGTTGGACAGCATAGAGGGAAATAAACATCCACGTTTCAGCTATGCAAAAAGTAGTCCTCCACTCTTGTAATATTTTAACTGTTGCATAAAGTATAACATGGTCTATGCTGTCCTGAGTCAGTTAACTTCTGTAAATGAATTCTACTCAACAGATAAATGCTGTGGCATAGCCCTCAAACTTTCTGTAAACAAAACAAAATGTTTCCTGCTTCCTGTTATTTTTCATAAGAAAGTCTCTGGAAACTCTCCCTTGCTTCTTCAATACATTATAGTTGGTGTGTAGATGTCTCCACCAAACCCCATGTGTCTATGCGATTTTTTTTGGAGGTGGCTGAATCCAATATGTGATTGATTGGTTCTGCGGGTGGGTGATCGTTGTATCAGTTCACTAATTGGGTTCTCTGGCCTAACCCCAGGAGGCTGGATACAATATAAGTGACAAAAAGAAGTTTATCTCTCTTTCTCTCATTTTTTTAATTGTGTTCCACCACCATGAACTGTTTGCCCCGCTGCCATGTGCCACTTTGCCTAGAGTTAGTTGATATGGACTAAAAGCTCCAGAAATTGTAAGCTAAATAAACCATTCCTCCTTTAACTCCTACAGTTGGGTATTTTGCCTCAGGAATGAGAGAGAAGTATTGAAGACAAATATGTGTCTCTGAAATAAATATATCTATAAAGAACTGAAAACTAATAAATTGCATAAGCTGAAGAGTGAGAAAAGAGGAAAGACTATTACAGACACTTGACAAAGTGTCAGTGATTATGGTTATCTATTTAAATACTCAGAAAGGTGCTATAATAACTAAGTATACCTATTTATCTATGTGGTGAATGTATTGATTTTGTTTTCTGAAAAGCAAGCATATCGTTTGCCTTGAATGGAAAATTCTGGTGTTAACAGGCTATTTGTGGTTAGCATTCACTCTCAATGTTTGACAAAGAATAAATAGCTATGAAGAGGATTTTATACTTGGTTATGAATTCATAGAATTATAGATATAAAGGTATGAGAAATATTGAGAAATGTGCAAAATATTTAGATATAAAATAGAAAAACACACTGAAAAGCTGACATATGAAGATGACTGCATAATTTTCTTAAATTATGAAGACTATACTAAATTATCAAATACCTGTAAACAATTGAATTACAATTGCTCTTTCTGTACCAGTGAAGCACTTTGCAAGTCTTAAATCATAATTCCTTGGGAATTTGTCCTAAAACTTTGTTTCAAGAAATGATTGCCTCAATAAAATTCAGATAAATTTCAGAATACAATTGCCAAAGTGGGTAAGAATCAATAGAATATTCTAAATTGTTTTGTGTGCTGGTGTCAAGACACCAAGGCTGACGGGCACAATTCAGATTTCAAGGGCATAGAAGCAGGTGCTGAGTAATTGCACAATGGGGGCCATTGTGCCAGTGGAGTATGGGAAAAGAATTACTGTAAGGATCCAAGCCTTTGTGCAGTAGAGAAACATTAATAACGCTAGTGGGAAGAGAATCTACTGAGGGCCTGTTATAGATTAGAGTGAACAATTTATTTTAAGATTATTGACAATTTTGGTCATCTTAAAAAAATTGAGTTTTAGAAAGGATGAAGAGAGATATTTGATGCTTGAAAAGAAGCATGCTTCTTGTCAAAAAGGCACTGTTCTCTAGTGTACTGTGTCAGGAGAGGGAGAACAAAATATTTAATACAGATTGACAAATAATAATCAAATTTAATGTGAAATATCAAGGTTAATACTAAGAAGTTATTTAACATGCTTAAAATTGAGGCACTAAATAGAGGGGTAATGGAGAGGAGGCATGAAAAAAATCATTATGTGAAGGGACTCTGTTGGTGATAGTGCCTCCCTTGCTCATTCTGAGCAAAGCGTTTGTTGACATGCTTTCCCCTGAATGTGAAATGCATTGAGTTTCTCCACAAGAAGGATCTATATCAAGCCCCAGATACTGCAGCAGATTTATTACAAATGGCTTGAAAAGGACTAGCGTTCATTTGAACTCCCATTTTGCCACTGAGTGAGGCAGCCAATCTATTTAAAACTATATTATGATTGAGTGGTCCTAGCTGAGAGAACTGATTAGAACTACTTCAACATGGAAAATGAAGAACTCATTAGCTAAACTTTCTGCCAAAAGGTCTTTTGAGCCCTATAAACTAGTGCTAAGTTGTCATGGTGATGGCAAAAGTTAATAGTGGGTTAGGTAAGAATTCTGACCCAGCTCTCTTAAGCAGCTAACGAGGTTCTTTTGCCATAGAATTAATTCCACAGATTTTTGGAACTTGCAAGGATGGAAATAATTTTTAACATTATGGGATTAAAATGGAAGTGCCTCACTGGCCTTTCTGAAAATTCAGACTTTTGTTCAGAGCTCTCTTGTGTTTAAGTGATTATTTGAATACTTTTCTATGATTTCTTTGGTAGGACTATGGCATAGCTCAGTCTTTGGGAAAAATCACTTATTTTAATAATCTGGCATGTCACAATGCACTACAGCAAAAACAACTTTTTTGTTTTACTTTTTAAACTCTAAGTTTATTTTGCTTTTAACATGCAAATGAAACAAACCTGCTCAAGATTTAAATGTTTTTCCTTTCTCATTTCTTCCTTCACCATTTTTAGAAAAACATGGCAATATCATGGAAAAAAACTCAAATCTGTATTAAATGAAATTAAAACTTCTGATTTGCTTCTTTGTAATCTATGCTTCTATATTTATTAACCTTCAAAATAACTTGGTAATGTGAGGTATGTAGGTATTTCCTTTTGTAATACACATATCCAGTAATAGGGACTATGCTATAAATGTGGTTTTAGAACTCACTGTGAATGTTTTAAGTGAGTGACTTTTCCTACGTGATTCTAAAGGATAATAGTACCAGGGGGCTAAAGCAAAATCTCTCAGAATTTTCCCTGGAAGATGGACAGCTAGTGTTAACCTCAGAAACATCTAAAGATACATTCTAGATAAAAAATGTAACCATCCCCTTGTTTGGGAAACTCTTCAGATTGCTGCATAATTTTTGAGCATACAAAATACATATTTAGTTTACAGAAGCTCTTCATAGCATTTATGATACTTGATCCTTCATACCAACAACATAATTAAAAGAGTTATAATGTGTGTTAAAAAATTTTATTTGAATCTTGGATTATTATGCTTTTGATGACATAACCAGCACTATGTTCTCATGGTGATGACAAAGGCGGCTGATTTGGCTGTCATCAAGAAATCAACCACGGACAAATGCTTGAGAGGCTGCGTGTGTGTGGGTACTTCTGGGAAGGGATACTCTGGTGGGGGATACTGGTGCAACCACAATAGAAATCAGTGTGGAGATTCCTCACGCAACTAGCATTTCTGTTTGATCCAGTTATTCCCCTTCTAGGTATCTTCCACAAAAAGTTAGAGATACCACATCACAGTAATGTACCAAACCCATGTTTGTAGGAGCAGAGTTCATCACAGCTAAGTCTTGCAAGCTGACTATATGTCCCTCAAGAAGGCATACAGAAATTGTGGTGTGTACACAGAGTGGAGTACTTCTCTCTGCCATATAGAAGAGCAAACTTGCATCATTTGTAGAAAAATGAATTTTCAATCATAATGTTAGGTAAAGTAAATTCAGCGAGTCCTAGCCCAGGTCCGGTGAGTGTGTGGAGAGCTTTCTGCTAACCTGCACCAGCGGGACCAGTCCCAGCCCAGACGCAGCGTGGGCCGGACCCTCTCCCACCCCCTCGGGCTGCCCCCCACCACTCCGCCATACCTCCCCATCCCTCCCACCTAGTAGGAATTTCTGCTGAGTTCCGGGAACCCACAGAACAGTCCTAACCCAGGTCCGGTGAGTGTGTGGAGAGCTTTCTGCTAATCTGCGCCAGTGGGACCAGGACAGGCCCAGGCGCAACGTGGGCCGGAACCTCTCCCACCCCCTCGGGCCGCAACCCACCACTCCGCCTTACGTCCCCTACCTCTCCCGCCGAGTAGGAATTACTGCCGAGTTCCGGGAACTCCCAGACCCAGTCCGAGCCAAGGACTGAAGCTGGAAGGAGCTAAGCAGAGCAGCCAGACATAAGCCAGACGCAGCTGGATAAGTCCAAACTCTGTAGAGCTCCACCTGAACTTCAGTACGTGTGAAGGTTATAGGTACAGCAAACATCTACAACAAAGGGCAGAAGACAGTGCTACACAAAATGACGAGAAGGAACAAAATGCAACCTCAGAACCCAAGCACAACCGTAACAAGTGCAGAGGACACTAACACAGAACAAATTGGAAATCACACAGCTGAAAGCAATGAATCAAC
>NW_004524736.1:2288514-2294975 GCF_000260255.1 Octodon degus | reverse complement strand
GAATATATGCAGTGTGTTATTTGTTGAAACTGTACTTTCGATTTGATTTGAAACTGTCTCATTGCTATCTGTTTATCAATAAAACTTTGAAAAAAAAGTAAATTCAGCATACAAGTTAATATGTCATATGGCTTTGCTTAATCGAGAAGCTCAGCATATGAAGAAGTGCAAAATAGACAGACAACAGGAAAAAATAAAAACAAAACATCCTTTGTAACTCAGCCTGAACAATGTATCCAAAAGTAGGCTTCGATTTAGTGTAATTTCTTATGTATGTTGTGTGGTTTTAAACTGGTGAGTCTGCTGTTAATCTACATTTTTGATAATGAAGTTGATTAGAACTTGGCCTGGGGAGATAGCTTGTGGAGGCACTCTCAGAAGGCTAAGTGCCTGCCTGGCAAGTACAAGGACTTATGTTCAATGTCTGGTGCCACATGCCATGTGGACCCTGGAACCTGGGTGCACCCTACAACTATGCTGGCACTCACCTGTAATCCCAGCCCTGGGGAGGCTGAGAAAGGAAGATCTCTACAAGTCTGAGCTGCATAGCAAGAACCTGCAACAGATTTAGAAAAATAAATTAAAGAATTTCTAAAATAAATAAATGAATCTGATATAGGCAAAGGAAAACAAAAATTAAAAGGTGGAAGAGAGGAAGGGAAAAAAACTAATTTGGATGAATTGTGTAACTGTATCAGTTTCCCACAATGAATATAATCATTATGTGTTGCAAAAAAAAAAAAAAAAAACTAATAAAAAGATTCTTTTACACAAATGCTTCAAAAATGGAAGAAAAAGAAACTGTAAAATACAAAATTCCAGTATTATTGCAACCCATGAGGAGCTTTGTTAAAATTTTTAAATCTAGTTTACAGAAAAATATAAATTAAATATAAATTAATCTGTGTTTGCAATAAACTATGTTTTATATTTTATGGAATTTCACATCATATATAGACCATGTAATAATAAGCTTTATAACTGTTTCTTTTAAATTAGTTTTTATCATTTATTTGTTTGGTACAGAGTCTCACTATGCAGCTGGACTCAGTGCTCCTCCTGTCTCAGCCTTTCTAGCTCTGAGATGACAGCCATGCACCACCTTGCCTGGTTTCAGTGGCCAGTGCAACACGGGGCCGGCAGGACATGTGGTAGCAGGGATCAAACCCGGGTTCTTGTGCTTGCCAACCGAGTGCTTGGAATTCCAAACTGTCTCCCAGCCCATCTTCTTATATGCTAACACATATCTTTATAGCTTAATGAATTCTTCATATTTTATTTTATGACTAGACAAAGTATAATTTAATTTCTCATCTGTTGGTGATATTTAAATTAACTTTATTTAAATAATTTGAAATGTGATAGTTATATGTACATGGTTTTATTTATTTATTTTTTTGGAATCAGAGATCAAACTCAGGACCGTGCACTTGCCAGTCAGGCACTTACACTGCTGAGCTATCTCCCCGGCACTGCATAGTATAATTTATAGCGATACTTTGGTTCACCAATGTTTCCTTTCACAAACAATTCATTTCTCAAACAAAACAAAATTTTACTTCTGTTTGCAAACTCTGCATGGGTTACTACATGACCACATCTACTCTCTCTGACGAATACAGCCACCTTCCCTGAAGTCATAAAGCAATCAGTTCATAAAATGAGATACCACTGTATACATCAAAATATTTGCTAAATAATGAAACTTGTACCGTAACTTTCTGTTATACAGTTCCAAAAGTATCTTCCAGAAAACATTCTCATATGAACTTCTTTTAGAAACCTCTCAGTGTTTGTTTCCCATAAATTAATAACACCGTTTCTTTTTTTGTTGAATGTTTTTATTCTTAAAGAGAATAAAAATAATAAAAAGCATTAGAAATGCTACAAAAGTTCACTAAAAACTGGGATAATTGGACTGCTGATTTCTAATGGTATTCAAAGGAACAGTTCAGGTTTAAATTAAATATTTATGATATTTTGCTTCTCTTTTTTGACCAATTTTGAATCCTTATATCTGGTAATCTGAACAACTAATTTGAAGACAACAATATACAATACAACAACCATTGTTGAACGACACCATTTCTTTACCTTGTTAGTGTGGTTTCAAATCAGATAACAAGTATATCAACGTGTAGTCAATATGAAGCCTGAGATATTTTATCATTTCTTTTGTGTTAACTATTTGATAGCCAGTGTGTATTTTATATAGCCACTATACCTCAATCAACACACTGAAATTTCACTGAAAATATCTGATTATTTTCTAGATTTTATTGATTTTATAATTGTAAATTATAAAATATACTCATGTATGCAAGTTGTTTCAAATATACATGTTTACCTATAATTTAGTTATCAATTTTTAAATTTTAATAAATGAATTTACATTAAACAAAATTAAAAAGCCAGTTAGTCTAGCCACATTTCAAGTGCTCAATATCTATTTTTCGTTCCTGTCCATTGTATTGTATAGTAAAGGTACAAAATCTATGTTTTGCCCCATGTGACCCCACCCTCTATAGACTCTACCACCTCGGATTTTACCATTTTCTCCTCTTTTACTGTAGCTAACACTCTCATTTCCTTATCTTCCTGAAACCAGGTAGGATCCTCAAAACCTTGGTATTAAATGTATTCTGTCTGCCTAGAAAGCTCTTTTCTCTGGTATCCTCTTAAATTGTTATTTATACCTTATATCTCACATTTATGCCCCCTTTTTAATGAGAGATTCCTTGAGAGTTGCTGCCTTCTTTTCCCTTCTCACCTATATTTTCTTTTTTGTTAATACTACTAATTCCTTTCTGTTACTGTCTATGTTCCTACACTTAGGTGTAAACACTATTACAGCAAAGGGGTATGCTTAGTGGGGTATCGTTAGGGCATGGCAAATAACAGATGATCTAATATTTGCCTGATATGAAAGGTTACTTTTGACCTCTGATTACTACTAGGTCCTTCTGAATGGTGTGTGTGTGTGTGTGTGTGTGTGTGTGTGAGAGAGAGAGAGAGAGAGACAGAGACAGAGACAGAGACAGAGACAGAGAGAGAAATAAGTGCCACTGCTCTGCCTCTTCCTTTTTTCAAATTGAGCTTTTATTACATTCATTCACCTATGAGCCGATTTTCCTTTTTCTAACTCTACTTTTTTGTATACATAGAATTTTATTCTTACAAATAGCTAATGCTTTAAAGGATTTTTAATAAAAAAACTGCAACATTAATGATTTAAATCAGTTTCATTAACAATGATTCATTTGGAAGTAAAACAGGTCATACAAGAATGTTGGAATGTGATTTAACAACACCTATTAGCCGATGAGATAGCTCAGTGTTATAAGCACCTACCTGGGAAGCACAAGGTCCTGTGTTTGATCCCAGGTACAAAAATAAGTTCCATATATAAGGAACACCTATCAATATTTGTGTCACTGAACAGGGTATTTATCTTATAGCATGTAAAGCAGAGAAATGTTTTAACTGTACATATGTAGAAATACAAATTCATCAGAATTAAAAAAAATACCCTCCTTATAAATATTGCATGCAAATATTTTTTCTAAATGCATCAATATTTCTGGTAGTTACTTTTCACTCCTTGCTGGGACAGAATACCTGACACCCAAAAATAAGAAAGGAAAAGTTTATTTAGATCACTGTTTGTGGAGGCTTCAGTTCATACTCTGCTGGCTCCAAGGCAAATGGCAGCAGTTCATGACAGACTACAACAATAAAGACCAGAGGAGGAGCAGCAGCTGCGGCAGCCATTAAACCCTTCTCTTCCTTCTAGGAATTTGTGCCTGTACATGATGTATCTGGATTTCTCTTTTTTTCCAGTTTCCACCATTCCTTTCAATGCCTTCTTCTTCTTTATTTACAAAGCTTTGCTTCCATTTTATCCTTCTCTTCTCATTTTTTCTTTTCCCTCCCTCTTCCCCCAACTGTGAAGACTGGCGCTTCACGAAGTGGGGTGGCTGCGAAGATCAAGCTCCTCCAAAGACTGAGAGTTCTCCAAGGAAGCAGAGAAGCCTGTACACTCTGTGCTGAGTCACTCTAGGGTGGCCCCATCCCGGAGGCATGCATGCGCTAGGGCAGAACCAATCGCGCCCCAGGACAAGCCCTCCACGGCCTGCAGGGCAGGGTGCCCAAAGCCTGGACTTGCCCAAGCCCATTCAGCCAAGCTGACACAATGTATTAACTACCACAATTTCCAATTGATGAACTTGACTGAATAGGCCAAAAAATACCTGAATATTTTACATTTTGTGTCACACTTTTTTCCCTCTCTCTGCTTAAATAAAACCAATGTTTGGGTATCATTTGGGAGGTATATGTATGAGCATTATAAAATAATTGAATTATACAGAAAATATTTCTGTACATGTAAATGTGATCTGTAATCAGAGATTTGTACATTCACTACTAAAAATCAACTTATTTAATTTTGGCTATAATTAATTTTTAAACTAATTAAGATTTTCACACTATTTTCTTGCATAGGTAATGTATAATAAAACTAATTTTCCTAATTAAGTGTACCAGCACTATTTAGGTATACATAAATGAACACATTCATCAAAGGGAATTTGTGCCTGTACATGATGTATCTGGATTTCTCTTTTTTTCCAGTTTCCACCATTCCTTTCAAGGCCTTTTTCCTCTTTATTTACAAAGCTTTGCTTCCATTTTATCCTTCTCTTCTCATTTTTTCTTTTCCCTCCCTCTTCCCCCACCCTGCCCCCCTGAAGTTTTTCTTTCTTCTGAACAATTTCTTCCCACTTCACAATATTTATTATCTGTTTTGGCCTTTAACTACACTTTGTTGCTCATACCAGAGAGATGATGCTATATTCACACGTGTGCTTGATTTATATCACTCCAGGTTATGGCTGAGGAGTACACTGTTGTATGTGCATATTCTTTATCTGTTCAGTAGTTGATGGACATTTGGATTGTTTCCAAGGGATAGCTATTGCAAACTGTGTTGTTATAAACATGGGGGCACATATATCACTGCACTCTGATGCTTTTGATTCTTTCAGGAAGTTACCAAGAAGGGGAATAATCACTGTGAAGTCAGTGTGGAGATGCCTACCTTCATTCTCAACTTGCACCCTACTCGCTCATGGCAAAATCTAATTTTCACTAAAGGGTCACTGCGTGAGAAATGCTTCCACTTTAAACACATGCTCAGCTAGCCATAGGCATTCATGTAAATATTCTCATGAATTAAATCACTTAGCATGAACTATTTAGGACTAAAATTATACAATTGTATGGTCTACAAATAAATTTTACCATATAAATGAATTAAACAATTAATTATCTTTTATTTCTCCTGTTAGATAAAAATCAGTTATTCCCAAAATAGTTTGCCTATGATCCTGTAATAGATAGTAATTATGCCTCATGCATATATGCATTTTAGAACTGTTTGCATAATGAGTATTTGGCTCTGAAGGGATCATAAACTTAGGAAATTATATCAATAGTATTAAAATAAGAGCAAAGCATCAATAGCTGTATGAATGATTTACTAATCAAAAACTTAGATCATAGTTATAAATATTTATTAAGAACACTAATGATTCACTATAAGGCAAATTTTAATTATAATAAAGTACTCATAATTACAGAAGGAACAATCAACATTTTCAGACAGATCTCCTGTTTTATTGCAGTTCCTATAATCTTCCTGGTTCATTTCTGTAATGACTGCAGAAATGAATAAAAACACTTTGAATGAATGAAACTAATTTCACAAATATTTATCATCTCGCAAGAAGTTTCCATGTGACAATATTGCCTGTGATGTTGCAGAATTACTGCCCTCGGAGGTAACTGTCTCATTTGCCCATTTACTTAATAGTACTCTCAGTGAATCTGCAAGCTCTCAGCAGGATAATGCCTTCCTTTGGCTACCACCGCCTTTGTTATTTTAGGATAGGTTTTTCTAATGCTTTCTAATTAAATCACCATTTGAAGACTCTCAAGGGAGTCAGGTTGTAAAGCTGCTCATTTGTAGTGAAATCGAGCATATGGAATGTGTAATGTTGGACTTGGTATTCCTGGAATTGCTCACTGTTTGAATTCAAGACAGTTAAACCCATTTTAACATAGCCCACGAATAATCAGATTAAACAGAAAATTAGAATTTCATAGGTAATTGGTAGCTTTCATTATGGTTCTTGGCATTAGCCAGTCGATTTTTCACGCACTCTTCCATACTTTCCTGCCAGGGATGCTTCTGTTGACCCATTAGGACATAAAGAAATGCCCATTTTCTGCAGAAAACCTTTGGTAATTCTCATAGAAAAAAATTTTATTGTTTCTTAACTTAACATATCACAGCATTTGGATGAGAATCAAATCAAATAACCCTGTAAGGTCAACATTGAACCTAACGATCAAATTTATTCAGTTCTCTCTTTCAATTCATTTTATGACATATATGTATA
>NW_004524736.1:2285925-2288414 GCF_000260255.1 Octodon degus | reverse complement strand
ATATAGTGTGCATACTACTGGATATATTTTTTTCATGTGACTTATAATTCCTTACTTGCACCTTATTACTGTATATGATTATTTGAGTGTTGCAACATTCTGGGTACCTATTAGCATTATTCCCCATAGAGACAAGAAAACTGAAGTTTAGAGAAGATAACTGTGCAAACAGGCTCTGTGGTTAAAAACCCAATATTCTTGGTTCCATATGTGGTGGTTTTTAGCTTTTATTTAGATGATGCTTTGTTTTTAAATTATATATATATATAATTGAATTATTATATACCTTTTAATTGTATATGAAGTTTGAAGAATTGATAAGATAAGATTCTGTTGTTTGTGATATTCAAGATTGAATTCAGAACCTCCATACTGTGTTAAATCTCTAGATATTTTATGGATTTCTAATTTTTTTATATATATATTTGGTACAGGGTCTCAGCAGCTCCGACTTGTAGTGATTCCCCTGTTTCCAGCCTCCCTAGCACTGGGATTAGAAGGGTGCATTACCATACCCAGATTCCATCTCCACCTCAGCAAACCCAGGGGGTGAGGCTGGCATGACATGCAGTACCCAGGATATAACCTTGGTCCGGTCCCTGCACTTGCCTAAGCAGGAACTAGTGCCACTGAGCTATGATATTTTATAAATTAAAGCAAAAACAAAAACTAGAGCTGGCCAAATTGCTCAGTGGATTAGGGGTTTGATCCCCGGGCCTGCTGTGCCGGTTCCGCCCCCAAGGGATACTGAGAAGGCGATTGAGACTGGGCATGGTGGCATGCGCCTGTAACTCCAGCTCTTGGGAGGCTGTAAACTGTTTCATCTATTTCACAAAAACTCACTTCTCATGGTTTAAGAGCTATGATACATCTTAGGCTATGCAGTCCCAGGCAGTAAATAAATTGACTAAACTTTAGTTAGCCTTCTAAATTTGATAGACTCAAGTATTCTTTATATTCTTAACTTGATTCTCTTTTAACTTGAAGGTTAATGAATGACTTTCAGGCAATTCTATCGCTATGAAAACCATCATAAAATTTTACTATTAGGTTGAATAAAGATTACTTCTTTCATTGAATTCTTAATGATACTTTGAATCTAAAATTAAGATGAATGTCCATTTTGTATCTGTGTATTCAAAATGGTTATGATAGATATATACTTATATTCTCTTAATGAATAGAGTGATTTGTTCTAATAGCGTTTGTAAATAGGATATCATGTCCGCATCTTGTACAGCAATTAACCACTAGGAAGAGAGTATGCAATGTGTTAATTATTGAAACTGTCCTACCAGTTTGGTTTGAAACTGTCTCATTGCTATTTGTTTCTCAATAAAATTATGGAAAAATATTAAAAAGTAAATTAAATAAAATAGAAAGTTTCGAACAATGGACAGTCTAAATCCAACAAAAAAAAAGTAGTAATAGTCTTGTGGATTGCTTTCACATAAAAACAAACAAACAAAAAAACCCTGTACCTAAAGCTTTCAGAAATATATGTGACCTTGACAAAAATAACTTTAACTGAAAACATAAACCAAGATTAAAAATACAAAAACTGCAGTATTACACTAGAAGAGCAAGAGGCTTTAAAATTAACACAACAAATATTAAAATAATTGTTAATATATATGGTTATAAAATGGAATAAATAAAAGCAAATGATCAAATGAATATAATTCGATAGCAATTATTTGTGTGAAAGGGATCAGTGCCTCTCACTGGAAGGACTCAGAGCTGGTTGAGGGAGAAAAGCAGAGAGGAAGAAAAGTCAGGGATACAAATGATGTGTTCTAATTATTGTTTTATATAAATAATAGAAACATTGACTTATTGATTAATTCCAGAGTTGTACACTAAATAAAGTTTTTGTCAGACCCAGTCCTAGCCCAGGTCCGGTGAGTGTGTGGAGAGATTCTTGCTAACCTGCGCCAGCGGGACCAGTCCAAGCCCAGGCACAGTGTGGGCCGGACCCTCTCCCCCCCCCTCGGGCCGCCACCCACCACTCCTCCATACCTCCCCCACCCCTCCCGCTGAGGAGGAATTTCTGCCGACTTCCAGGAACCCCCAGACCCAGTCCTAGCCCAGGTCCGGTGAGTGTGTGGAGAGCTTCCTGCTACCCTGCGCCTGTGGGACCAGTCCCAGCCCAGGCGCAGCATGGGCTGGACCCTCTCCCACGACCTCGGGCTGCCCCCCAACACTCCGCCATACCTCCCCCACCCCTACTGCCCAGTAGGAATTTCTGCCGAGTGCTGGGAATGCCCAGACCCAGTCCTAGCACAGGTCCACAGTGAGAAGGAGCTGAGCACAGCAGCCAGACCTAAGCCAGACGCAGCTGCATAAGTCCAAACTCTGTAAAGCTCCACTTGAAATTCAGTACATGTGAAGGTTATAACTAAAGCAAAGATCTACAACAAAGGGCAGAGGACAGTGCTACACAAAATGACGAGAAGGAACAAAATGCAACCTCAGAACCCAAGCCCACC
>NW_004524736.1:2266079-2279206 GCF_000260255.1 Octodon degus | reverse complement strand
TAGAGTGTGCCTAAGGAGAGTCACATGGAGAGAAGACACTCTCTCAGGCTTTCACAGGGAGCACATTGGCCATGCAATGGCCGTGACTCATCCACGTGGCTGACACTGACAAAGGTTCTACAATCTGAGGTACAGGATCTCAGCATAAATCCTGAGGGCATTTCACTGACCTTCTCAGATCAAAAAGCTACAACTCTTGTTGTACAGGTCCTGCTTTACGTTGGTCTCACCATCCAGTATAAAAGTATGAAGACGAAATATAGAAAGTAAAGCCATGTTGTTATGTTGAGCTGTGGGGGACTCAGGTCAATAATTTCTGACATTGCCAGTTAAACAGAAGACCCAATGCTATTATGGGCTACTGGTCTCTTTTAGAATATTTTGCTGAGTGTACACACCTATAATATTCAATAACGAACTTAAAAAAAATGGGGTATACCTATGAATGTCCATTTTGTATCTGTGTATTCAAAGTGGTTAGGATAGATATATAGTTGCCTTCTCTTAATGAATAGAATGATTTTTCAAATGGTGTTTGTAAGTAAGATCACAAGTCTGCATCTTGTACAGCAATTAACCACTAAGAAGAATATATGCAGTGTATTATTTGTTGAAACTGTAAAAAAAAATAAAAAATAAAGTTTTTGTGTCACTCAACGTTATTTGAAGACTAAAAGTATGTGAATTCACTTTCATTTGAAATCAAAATATCTCATGCATTAAAATAGAGCAAAGAAGAGAAGTAGGAAAACATTATTTAAGAGAATTATAACCAACTTCAAAGTTTATGGAAATTTCCATATTATAAAATATTTTCATATTTCAAATTTCAGCTCTACAGACTACTCGTAAAGAACCCACCTAAAAAATTCACAGTTTGGTTATTAAAGGACACATGAAGAATAGGCAGGAAACTACAAACTATCTACACAACAATGATCATTATTATTTACCAGCAACTTGAATTGATGGTAAAAAGCATTTTTTAAAAAAACAGGTTTGTGTCACACTGACTAAAACGATCACAATGAACTCTTACATTCTAAAAATCATGTGGATCAGTACAAATCTAAGAAATGTATACAAATATTATTGTGAAAGAGAATTTAGCATGTGTATAGTCATTTATAAATATTAAACAAAACTTAAGGTCTGAGAAAATTTTAATCTTTTCATAAAGTTGTAAAACAGATAGCAAAGTTTTATATTAAAAGTGTAGGCCGGCCAAATAGCTCCGCGAATGAAAGTCCATGCTTAGACAGAGGCAGACGCTTTGAGCCCCAGGCCTGCTGTGCTGGCCTCGCTCCCGGAGGGCACTGGGGGGTGACTGAGACTGGGTGTGGTAGCGAGCACCTGTAATCCCACCTCTTGCGAGACTGAACACAGGCGGATCTCTACAAGTCCGATCTGCGATATAGGTAGTGAGACCCTGTAGACCCTGTCCTAAAATACAAGTAAATAAATAAATAAGTGAAACTTTTTTTAGTTTTTTAAAAAATTCATCTAGAACACGGTCTGCAGGGTCTCACTACACAGATTGTACTCGTAGTGATCCTCCTGTTTTTCAGCCTCTCAAGCGCTGGGATTAGAGGCGCTCACCACCCAACCCAGTCTCAATTGCTGTCTCAACACAACCCAGGGGCGGGACCAGCATGACATGTCAGGGATCGAACCCCAGGCCCTGTGCTTCCTAAGAAGGTGCTTCAATCCGCTGAGCTATCTACTCCAATAATGTAAAACTTTTTGTAAATTACACTGGCATATATTTTAACAGATACCAAGTTCTATTATCTAGAACATATGATGTAAAAACTGCATTGCAAAATATATGTAATTCACCAAATTATATAGGGATTTCTAGGGAAGGTTGGAGGGAGATACATTTTATTTCATCATAAATTTGATTTATAAAATAACAAATATTTGATGTAAAGGTAAAAACGTGTTGTGTAGTATACATTTTAAGACAATTCTTCATTTACATAATATAAAGAATGCATTATTCATTATTACAGTGTTGAAATTTTTAAAATCATACACTGTTAGTGCTGTGATCAAGCAAATTTATAAGAAACCCAACTACTATTTTATATAAAAATAAAAATCTTTCTAGAATGAATATTGACGTCATTTATCAACTGTGAAAAATACACGTGGTTGTATTTAATTAACTGCCTTAAATAGAAAGTTGCCTCATACTCTTTTCAATTATTTGTTATATTCTTAATAAAGTATCTCCCAATGCTTTTTACAGTTAGGTTTAATAATGTGAGAGTTCTGTCCAGAGGAATGCAAGCTATTCTTGTTTGGTCCCCATGTCATAGATAAGATAGGCAAGTGTGTATAGTTGTTCTTGTATTTTCTAATGTGTTCTTTTGGTTCTCAAGTCTATTCTTGCTGCCAATCTCATGCCATTGTTATCACTGTAGCTTTGTATTATAATTTCAAATCAGGGATTATAATTTGCCTTACCTTACCTTTGTTGTTCACAATTTCTTTTAATACTCTGGGCTTCTTCTGGTTGTCTATGACTTTGCATTGTTATCTCTTAAATCTGTGGGGAATGCTATTTTGATTGGAATTGCATTAAATCTGTACAACAGTTATGGAAGTGTGGCTATTTTTACTCTGTCTTGACTCTTAAATCAAGACATTACTCAATATATTGTAGTTCTAGAAAGCAAAACAAGAGGAAATAAATAAAAGGAATATGAATAAGAAGTGAAACATTTAAATTATCATTATTGCTGATGACATGATCCTCTACCTTGAAGACTCCAAAAGCTCCACCGAAAGACTCTTAGAATTAATACCCAAGTCTGGTAACCTAGCAAGATACAAAGTCAACACTCAAGAATCAAGAGTGTTCCTGTATCCCAATTACAAAGGGAGTGAAAGTGAAATTAGGGAAATGACTTATTTCAAATAGCATGAAGAATATTGAGGAGTTGTCTTATTTACTTTTCTTTCAGTGCCAAGACAAAATACCTCACACCCAAGACTAAAGGAGGAAAGCTCACAGTTTGTAGAGGTTTCATTCCATAATCGGCAGGGTAGCATGGCATAGGAGAAAAGTTAATGTGGGCAGAAAGTAGCAAAGCAACAACCAGGCAGAGATAGGACTCTTTCTGTCCTTTATATGTTGTATCTAGAGGGCTGGGATTAGAGCACTGGCAAATCAACCAGTGGGCTGATTGAACAGTCTCACACTCTCAGGCCCAACATCTCACATTCGAGATTCAGCAAAAAGCCTAAGATTGCATAAATCTTCATGCAGGATGTCTAGACAAAAACTATGACAGGAATCATTTTAACCAAGAAAGTGGAAGACCTCTACATTGAAAACTATAGTACTCTGAAGAAGGAGAAAATGGAAAGATATTTCCTGTTCTTGGATAGGCAGAACCAATATATTATTTTCTTTCTGTACTGAAATAACTGTTTGCTTCTCTAGATTTTTTGCTAAATCAGGATGTGAGACAAGAGTCATACAACCGTAACTTTGGGTTTGTTAATTATTTAAAGTATCTTGTTCATCAGTAGTAATATAACAGTACTCAATACCATAAAACATAGAGAGCTAGCCATTTGAAATACTTTTTTGAATCTCCATATCAACACTTACAGGACTATTACTGTTCTCCCATATGCCATGACATATAGTTTATAAAAAATAGCTATACTGACTTTAGTGTTTTTATTTCCATACATTTATTATAAAGGTAGATGGCCTGTTTTTAGACTTTTAAATTTAATACGCAAGGCATCACACTGTGTGTAATCTTCTGCTAGTTGTTTTTTCTCTATCATTTTTATGAGACTCATCTGTGTTGATATTCTTTTGTCTAAATCATTCATTCATTTTCATTATCATATAGTACTCTTTAGAGACTATAATATAATTCACTTATGTAGTTTTCTTTCGTGGTCATTACACTGCTTCTACTACTTTCATAAGAAAATCAAAAGCTGGCATAAACAGCATTGCATGTTTTTGTGGGTGAGTTCACTAATGCAAACTGTGTTAGTAATAGCGTGTGTGTGTGTGTGTGTGTGTGTGTGTGCGCGCGCGCGCGTCCTTCATTAGTTTTTACCAAATTGGATTGCAAAGGTAAATGTTCTTGGAGTCCACTTCAATACTTAACATTCACAAAGCTTAAACTTTACTGTCCTCTTAAGGTTAAATGATATTTACTTTTGTTTGCATTTACTTTACTCAATGAGTGTTACTAAGATTTTCACATGTTTCTGAACCATCTTGTTTTTCATATTTAGGAATTTTCTATTGTCTTCTTGGCACAGTTGTTTATTGAATAATTTGTGATTTTCTTAATGATTTGTTGGGTGAGTTTGCATTCTTTACTAAGAATATATTCATGGTTGTTAACTAATTGAATCGCCATAAAAATAACTTAGCTTTTCTTTTTCTTTTTTAAATAATTTTATTGAGAAACAAATAGCAATGAGACCATTTCAAATCCGATTAGTAAGACAGTTTCAATAATTAATACATTGCATATTTTTGTCTTAGTGGTAACAACTTAGCTTATATATCAGTGGTATTTATACTCCTACACAGATATCTGTGTCCTGAAATCAGTTTAAAGTACAAAACCCAGAGAAACATGCATTTTTCTAAATATAACTCTGATCTGTCTTTATGATTGAAGAATTCATCAGTTCAGAGTCTAAAAGAAATAATGCTAATAGAAGAGGCAGAATTCCTTCTCCTTTGGGAACTGATTATATAATATGGGAAATCTTGTCACGAACAGGATCGGTGTCCTTATAAAATGATCTCCTCGATCCACCTTCATTTTAAAGAGGGTTGGTTTTAGCTTTAAATCATTAGCTATTATATGTGAATGAACATAAGAAAACCGTCACTTCTGATTCTCCCACATTTCTCAGACAACTTATATTACTTTTCTACTAAAAAGTAATATTTTTTTTTTTGCTGTGGGTAGTATTCACATCTGCATCTGGAGCGTACTACAAGCTATATAATGCTACCAGGCTTACACACTTTATGTCTGCCAGTAAAACATTTCTTGGATAATCCATTTCATAATGAGTAGCTTTCCACAGAGCTACAGTAATGAGCAAACATAAAGGGAAACAAGGGATCCTAGCTGTAGTAGATACAAATATGAATGAATCAGTTCAATAAACACAGGGAAAAAATTTGAGCTATTTTAAACTAAAAAAGTTCAAAGATTTGTGAATTAAACACACTGGACAGCTGATTCTTCCCAACCATGATTTCCAATGGATGAGCAACAACAAAACATAGTGCGAGGAGGAGAGATCACAGAGATACTTTCCAAAAAGCCTTATGGGTAATGAGCCATCTTTGCCAAATATGCTACTGTAGTACTCATTTTCAATTGAGGTAACGTACAGAAAAGAAAATGGAAAGAAAACATTATCACCAATTCTCAAAACACATTCATGAAATGCAAGCATGAGCTCCGCTTTTCAAAACACTTCAGCAATTGACATTTCTTTTATTGGAAATTTATAAAATTATAAATTATAAGTAAAGCTTAGGCTTTCTAAATTATATTTCTTTCAGCTATCGTGGGAATTCAATACAGAGAAGAACTTTTAAGCCTAGACCCCTGAAATTTGAGATCGTGCTGATACTACAAGTGCTTGTAGGAATTTGAATATATTTATTACCACAGTATTAATATGTTTAATTACTAGGAATTGAAAATATTTATTATCACAGTATTTATATGTTTTTCTTTTTTTGGCAGAACTGGGGATTGAACTTAGGCCCTTGCCCTTGCCATGGAAGCACTTATTCCACTGAGCCATTTCCCCAGTCCCAATATTAATATATTGAAGCACTAATTCACACTTCTGTTGTATTTGCAGGAGCTCATGCCTATGAAGAAATGTTAGAAGTTATGAGAAATCCTAACAAACACCAAAGCCTCACTCTGTGTCTCTACCACATGAGAACACAGAAAATGATGTCTAAAAAAAACCAGGAAACAAATATACACAGAATCTCAGTTAGCCAGCACCTTGATTCAGTCTCTAGAATTGTGAGGGAAAAAAATTGTATTGTTTAAGCTAATCTTTGTTCCTTTGGGGAGGCAACTCTAGCTGGCTAAGACACCACATTTGCCTGCTGTATAGTGGAGGGAGGTGATTTTCATGAAAACACTGATATGGAGTTATATTTATACACCATAGGAAGCCACTCTTTTGTTTCTTCACTGATTGTTGTAATAGCAAATATGGACACAAAATATAGCTAAAAATTTCTCTTTTACCTAGGGCTTGGGACTATCCTTGCCTGGCATCACTTTCAGAAGGTGTCCAGAGCCTGACGCATGGCCAGGGGCCAGGACCGGATTTTTACTCATGTGACTGGATGACTCTCAAGTAGGCCATCATCGGCATGGTGAGCCATCCCTTGGCCAACACCCCTTAGCTCCTGGGCACTCACCTGGGTCACCATTGTAGTACTACCTCCCAGTCCATTGAACCCAGGTCTCCCTGGAACTCTGGTCTCTCACAGGGATTGAAACAAAGCCTCTGGATGCTAGGACTCAAAATCTCCTTTCCTTGCCTCGTCTACACATTATTAAGTTAAAACTGGGGAGGGCATAAATTTTTTCAATAGTTTGACTTCTTCCTTTCTCTTAATTGAGTTCTATGACTAATACATAAAAACTTGAAAAATGTCATTAAAAATTTAAAAAAATCTCTTAGAATAGCAACTCATTTCATCCAATTTTGAGAAACAGAATATATTTATCTTTCCTTTGTCATGGAAGTAAACATTCTCTCTTTTACTGACATGTTTTCCACCTCTAGAAAAGGTAGACCTTTTTAAAGAAATAAAAATATTGTGAGAGGAATTATCAGCAATTGAAAAGGTGGCCGCACTCATTTGTTCAACATGTGTGTGTGTGCTTGTGTGCATGTGTGTGCACATGTGTGTGTATTCCCATCTCTAAATTACCAGGCTGATTCCCTTTGCATTCTAGGACCCAGTACAAGTACATAGAAAAATACTTTACGAAATTTTAATTAATATTCCTTTTTTGGGTTTTGTTTTTGTGGAACTGGGGATTGAACTCAGACCCTTGGGCTTACCAGGCAAGTGCTTATATTCTACTGAGCTATCTACCTGGCCCCCAAAAGTTTAATTTATAAATGGATAAATGTACAAATAACCCCTTTGATGAAAATGTTTTGTTTCCTCTGGAGAAAATACCAGATTAATCATGAGTAGTGGAGTAAGCCATCCCCACATATGCCACTTTGCTATAAGCATCATTTTAAGCTGAAAGACTCATGAAAACCAAATGAACAATATGTTTTCTTAAGAGCAAGAAATGCAGTTCCAATGGGAAGGATGCCTTTGATCATCTTACTCTCCAAGGACAAAAAGTTAAGACCAAGACAATGCTGTACAGTCTTGGTACAGTCATGCCTATCTTCTTTAGCTTCTCCATTGAGATTTTCCCCAAAGTTCCATCTTTTTAAACATACATAAATATTTAGGCATTGACACATTTTTGCAGCAGTAGCATCCATCACAATTATTCTGCTTTCATTTAAATAAAAAACTGATTCACACTTGTATGAAAATCCCATTGATTTACCAAGAGCTTTGCAGTTTTGTAAAATGAACTGTGAAATGAACAACAGCACAAGGAATAAAAGGAATGGTCCCAGCACCGCTCCTTCTGTGACCTTCCTGCTGTCATTACTTTTATCTCTCTTTGTACCCTTGTTTTGCCAAAGCAGATAGCCAGTAGTTTGTTTCTATACTACAAGAGAGATTTTGTTTTTAAAGCAACTATTTTCTCCTCCTTAATTAGATGTCAGACACAGTTAAGAGCATCCCTTCTATTTCCACACTGTTGGATCTTTACTTCCTTTTAAGTGTTCTTTGTCATATGAAACTTGTTTAAATTTGTGTGTTTCTTTCTTTCTTTGTGTTTCATATCAATTTAATTTTCAGCCAAAACACTGAAAATGATAAAGTTTTGCATCCTAACACTCCAATGTAGTGATCTCCCAGAACATCATGCAAAGAAATGAACGAGTAATGAAAAAATATATCCAATCTCGTTTGGAACTCTTTTTTTTCCCCTGGGTCTACTGATGCTCTTCAGGATAAAGTAAATACTATTTTGCCTGCATTCTTTTGTCCTTCCTTTACCTTGGTCAAAAGGAAAAAGAGTCCTTAGTTCAGCACTTAACAAGGATAAGTAGAACCTGAGTCAACAGTCTAAATATGCATGGCCTGGACAGCTGCATGTATTATTTGTGTGCAGGGATGCTGCAGGGATGGGACTTAGATTCCTCCACTAGACCTGTGGATTTCAGCTACAGAAGTAATTTTTCTCTTCTTCTTTTTTTTTTTTTTTTAAGTGTATTTAGTACAGGATCTACAGGGTCTCACTACACAGATCGGGCTCATAGTGATCCTTTTGTTTTCAGCCTTCCAAGCACTGGGATTACAGGTGTGTGCCACCAGGTCCAGTCTCAATCATAGCTCGGCTCACCCTGGGGGCGGGTCCATCAGGACATGCCAAGCCAGGACCAAACTCCAGATCCATGCGTCTGCCTAAGCAGATGCTTTAATCCACTGAGCTCTCTGGCCGGCCCTCAAAGTAGTTATTTCAAAGTATAGCTCTTCTGATCCTAAATAAATCTCTGATGTTACTTCAGCTATGAATTTTGGAAATACTTCCTGTGACTCATGCAAACACACTTGGTTAAATCCTGCTCCTGAGTATTAGTTACCACTAATCAAATACATTTGATTTTCAATGACTAGTTTTTGGCACTTTTTTTTTTTTACATTCACAGGCAGATATAAGCTTTATGACTTTATGAAATGGCAGGAAGTACTGCCTCTTTTCCCAATGTTTTTGAAATTTAAATAATATATTGTATCTTTCATGCACAGCATTGGTATCTGATAAATGAAATTATTATAAGAAATTAAGTAATGTGACCCTTTTGTCAGAAAGTAGATGAAAATACATCTGCTTATTATGATAGAAAACAGGATAAACATGCTGAGAGAAAGGTAGAGCTTTCCCAACTTTGAAATATTTTGTGCTGGAAAAGTTCATTTGGTCAAAAGATGGTCTTAGAGTGAAATCCAATAAAATATAGGCTAACTCTATGGAAAGAGCTATCACAGAAACCAATGAAATTCAATTTAATTCTTTTCCTAAGCTTATAAATAAATGCTGGAGTTGCCTTTCTCCATTTAAAGTGCTTTCAGCCAAGACAAACAGCTCAAATCCTTTTATTTTCCCTTAGTCGCCCTTAAATGAACACCTTAGTTATTTCTGACATCTCTAATCCAACCTGGAGTCCTCTATACATTCTATAGCTGTTATTTATTTTCCCTAGAGTCTAATAGCTCCTGTCCTTCTAAAAGATAAATTCAAAAGCCCCATCCGGATTTTAGTCATGGAGGCTTCCACTTGGAGAATTTAAAACTACCAAGTTACAAAGAGTAGACCAAACCCACTTCATTTATGACCAGGTTAGGAGACTGCAAAGAAAAGTGGCCTTGCTCTTTTCCAAATCAAAGATGAAGCACAAATTATGGGATGCATGCTGTAATTGCTGAAAAACCTAAGGGCTGCAACACAAAACCCTTCATTTCAAAGAATGACACAGAAAACATTGTAAAAGCTGCAACGATAGGGGCATTCATTAGAAATCACCTACTGCCCTAAATCAGGAAAGTCTTTCTTCTCCATTCCGTTTCTACATCCCAGAATACAATCAAGTTGCTTAGATGCAGCACTCACAAGGGAAAACAACAATCTAGAAAGAGAATCTTCTGACAATGGATGTGCTCTTCAAAGGTTTTCTTCTGTTTTTGAAAATTCATAATTTTTTTTAGTAATATGGTACCAGTTCATTGGTAAATACAATGAAGAAATAAAATGACAAACAATTGATAAATATTATAACACATATACTTCTCAAGTAATCCTGTGTGAATTAATGCACACTTCCAATCAGCAAAGTCGACTTGTGTTGATTTCTGCTGGTATATTCAAAGGAGCAGTTAATGCTTAAATATTTTTTCTCTCTTTCTTAATTTTTCATAATTTTGACCAAATTTGCATGCTTATATCTGGTAATCTGAGCAAGAAATTTGAAAACAACAATATGCAATCTAACAACCATTGATAAATTCATATTATTTGGTTTAGTGAAATTCAGTGTTCTTTCTTTCTTTTCTATTTTTATCCTCTTTAAAAAAAGATTAAATGGTATATGAAAAATATGGTACATGACTGAAAGAGAAAATAAAATGAGATCTTTTTAAAAGTAGTTTTTGGGTAAAGAGTTCAGTTAATTATCAAGTATTGAAAAATTCAATAGTATTTATAATAGCTCAGATTTTATGATGTAGGGGTGTGTATATGGTATGTATACAGTCAAACTTAATTTTTGTCACAATATACAGTGTGATTTAATTTCATTACCATTTTTAAAAATTTATTTGCTACAGGGTCTAACTATGCAGCTCAGACTCATAGCGATCCTCATGTACCTGCCTCCCCAGGGCTGGGATTACAGAGGTGGACCACCATGCCCATTTCTTCATTACCAATTTAACATTGTTGTTTTAATAACCTCCAAAGTTTCTCAGACACTGACTGCATTATAAAAATTAAATTAATTTTTATTTTTATTTAATAATAACTTGTATGCTTAAATTGAACATCTAAATTTTATAGTCTAAAGCTTTTAAAAAAATCTGTAGCATTCTTTAAAACACTTTGTTTTGCTTTTCTAAAAATGTCTTTTAAAGTAAAAGTAATGCATCACATAAACATGTTAACTTTGCTTGATTCCTTAAAAGATGTTTAAGGTCCATCTGTAGCAGGGGGCCGAAGCTCAACCATGGGGCTGCACAGCTGGGAGGACCTAGCAGTCCAGGAGAGTTACTAGCCCAGGTGCAAAACAGAGGCACCCGAGCTTAATTCAGGATCACCTGAGCCCTGTACTCCATACCAAACTTCTCACAGGAGAGGGTTGTGAAACTGGCACCTGATACCAGTCTCCTAGCATGAACTCAATGGTGAAGACACCCGCTCCAGCTGCCAAGGAAGACACCAAAGGATGACAGTTAGGATACTTGGGCTACTGCCTCTTGTTCTTCCATTGGCAGGTTCTGTTTTTTGAGTACATTGTTTTGTTTTCCTTCAAAGGACTCTTTTCTTCCTAAGACATTCTTTTGCATTTCTTATTTTTTCCTTACTTCTACAATAAAATAACTGGCAATCTTTCTCATCTGCCAATATCCTGAGCAATTAATTGATCAGGATGAATAAAAACCTGGAAAACACTGATGGTCCCTATCTCTTCCAATAACACATCTATGACACAGGCCTTTTTCTAGACATTGAAAAGTTTGATAGGATACATGCTGAAATGCTATCCTTGTGAAGATTGCACTCTAATTGAGCTTAAATACTAAGTTCGTAATATCTATAAGAAAATAAGTGACAGACGAAGATAAAGATTTTTAGCAAGGTACAAGTGTATAATGCCTGAAATTTTAAATAAGATGGTCAAGGAAACCTTACTATTGTTTTGATCTCTAAAATGCTACCGACATTATATAAACTTCAGCTGCATTCTACCAGTTCAGCTTGGGTGAGCTTTATTACTGTGAGAGTACACATTGCCCATTTATATCATCACTGCTGGCATCTCACCCCAAGGATTTGACTGTGGGGTACTGGACCTTCAGTGAGCTTTAGAAATTATAGGAACCACTGTGGTGCCTGGTCCTTGGGGTTGTTCTTCTAAGTAAGCAAAGAAACAGCAGTAATTAAACACCAGCTCCAGGATGTAACCACCATCATGGAGAGCAATGGCTAAAAGGAGAATCAAGGAAACAACTCTTGCCCCACTCTTTGGGCCTGCTGGGTTTATTGGTAAAGTGAGTTACAAAGAAAAAAGAAAGTTCTCTTACAGGGAACTGCAGAAACCATTATCTGGCACCCTTTCAGAGAGAAGGATGGCTGATATGGGCAAGAGGCCAACGACATCTGCCGCTGAAGTCATGGAGATTTTTGAAGTTTTTAAGATATTCCTCCCTTACTAGTCAGCCTCCTTTCCCCAAAAACCTCTTGACTTTCAAAACTTCTTGCTTCCAGTTCCAATTGAACTGTTGGAATTTTCCTGATGCCTCCATTAAATTAATTTTACTGTGTCGTACAATGGTGTGTACCAGCATGCACTCCTCTGATGTCCAGTCTGAAAACTATTCATCACTCCAGAGAGTTTAGATTTCCACTCTTCTCTGAAGCATCAGTAACTGGGTTCTGTCTGTTAATAAGTCACTTTCACCTTTCTATGATGATGATATGTTAGGCTTCTCTCTTAACGTTGTTGTAGTCTAATGTGTTTTCCCAGCTCTGTCAAATGTCCAGGGCTCTCCCCATAGTATCTTAGCCTGACGTCTGGCATGAATTGGGCAGTAGTACTGTAGATTAAACAGAACTGTTAAATTTAAGTCTCCCTTTTCTCCTTTGGATTAGATATCTTGATAAAAAGGTGCATAATCAGGTCAACCCCAAAGCAACGAAAGCTAATAATTCAAAGCCACTTACTGACTCATCATCAGATAATGTAGATATTTTATTCAGAAATCAAATTATTTTTAAAATATAGATTTGATTTACTGAGAGAAAAATTCATGAACAAATTAACCTCCAGACCAAATGTACTTGTGGGCTTGGTTTTTCCATGAAGACGTAATTAATTAAATTAGTGACTAGGTGATCATTACTCTATTTCTAATGAAAGCAGAATTATAAAATAATGGATTGTCAAGTGTCCACTAATGTCCATTGTGAACTGTAGGTATCTTATAAGACAAGATAAAATAAACGTTATCTACAAAATCACAGTGGTGATGGAATTGCCTGTCAGTGTGATTAAGCCTTTACTTAAACTGCCATTTGGAGTATTCTTGCGTTCAGATGTATAATAAAATATCATCAATGCATGTTTATAAGAGAGAAGTACAGAAATAATTCTAAAAGAAGTAAACAGAGGAAAAAGAAATATTTGGCTTACATTTTTAGTGATACATTGGTATAATT
>NW_004524736.1:2263471-2265979 GCF_000260255.1 Octodon degus | reverse complement strand
ATATCCTTATATAATCCTATATAAGTGTATCTATCCATAAATGCATATATATGAATATATGGATACATATATATTCAGATGGTTCCCAACTTATCATAACTTATGAATTTTCAATTTTTGATTGTGACAGGGAATAGGTTTTCTGAAGAAGTCATCCTTCAATTTCTGAATTTGTGTTATTTTCCCAGGATGGTTATACGGGATACAACACAGTGCTGGACAGCAGGAGTGAGCCAGCTCCAGTCAGGCACACAAGGAGAAGGAGAAACGGCTGTTACTCTGCAGCATTGTTAAGCTGTAGGTTAGGTGTAGGTTAGCTGGAGGTTAGATCCTCAGTAGGTTAGGTCTGGTAGGTGCATTTCTCATTTACTCTTTATAGTGGGTTTATTAGGATTTAAGTCCATAAAAGATCAAAGAGCAAAAAGAGTAAGTTTACTTTTAAGCAGTTGGCCTCTGTAATTGTAGCAATTTGATAAATACAAAGCCTAGAGGACAGCCTAGCAGGGTACAGACCTATAGGTGAATTGCAGGTTGCATCTGAAGACCATCTGCGAGCAGAATTACATCTTGCCCATGAGAGGTCAGTCCTAGTTCTGTTAAGACCTGATTAGATAAGATCTCCCCACACTAAGAAGAGTAGTTTGCTTCACTCAAGTGCACTGACCTAAATGTTAGTCACCCCAAAACAAACAACGAACACCTTTAGACTCTTTCTGGCACTATTTGACCTGAACCACGAACCAGCCAACTTGATATCTAAAAGCCAATCTTCAGAGGTGACTGTACTATTTGATTTTTATTTTTAGGAGCGCCATATAAATGAAAGCAAGTTAATTTTATAATGCTTAAATTTAAAAATGGAAAGAGAAGAGAAAGCATATTAAATGAACAAAGAAGGAGAATACAACGAAAGTGATCAACCCAATATAGGAAATCAGAACTTACACCTCCTGTAGTGATACTAACACGACAGAACACTGACCTGGAACTCACACGAACACTGTGCATGAACTTATAACTCCTCGCACTCCCTCCCCAGGTAAACATCATGATCAGGAATTTGGGCTTACTGTCAAGAGCACTAAAGCAGGAGTACTTCATGGCAGATATGCAAATAAAGCTCTGGGATGCAATTAGTAATGTCTTCTTTCTCACTAGTCAGAGGGATCCTTTCTTACTACACCTGGTCCCGGAACACTGATACCCAAAATCATGCTATGAAAGCACAATACCAAAAGGTGCTTTACGATAAAAACAAATAAAACCCAAAAATCATTTAAAAGGAGAGCTCCCTGTTTGGTGTTATGAGTGTCCCTGGTGTGAGAGATGAAAATCTTTCTTTCTCAAACAGGATGTGAATGGATAATGCCTAAGTCTAAAAGTGTTATATAAATGAGAAATATTCACTAGAAGAAAGAATCAGAAAAAAAGGGCAGTCTTTTTGTGGAAGCAAAAATTAAGAAATATATAAAATAATAATTTTTAAACTTTATGAGTCCTTTTCTAATATAGAATATGTCATTGCATGCATCGTCACTGAGATTATCACTGCAGTTTATCTTGTTCCTCCTCTTTACTCACCCATCTGAAATACTAGTTACACCTCTCATGTTTCTCTACACATCCCGGCTCGCTCAGAGGGAAGGAGGACTGCCCGCACCCCAAGGCCCATTCATCTTTCATTCTCCACTACGCTCATACTACTCCCGCTTAATTCTAACCACAGTTCCCTGTTACTGTTTTTAATTCATTCCAGAAGCACTCCTTCTTGAGGGCTTTTTTATTACTACCTTTTCTAAATTCTGTCAAGTGTGCTCTTCTCACTTGTTCTTCTAGCTTGTTTCTTACCTCCTTCAGATGTTTGTACAGCTTATATACGAGGTTGGTATAATTAGCTGACTGGCACTAAATGGAACTGAAACACAGAAGGAAGAGCAAATAAGGCTCACGTCAGTCAACTGCTTATTTGAAGTACAGTGGAACAGTCAGAAGGTCTTGGGCAACGTTTCAAGTTATCCTTATCTTTCTAAACAGAGGGAAGAGTAGGATAAAACCCTGGATTTTAGGTATAACTATGGTACTAGTAGATTGCCTATAAGCCATTATTAGTTTCCTGTATCAGGGCCCTGAGACAAGGCAACATTGAGCAGGTCTGATTTGGAACTGTCTTCATTCTTAAGTTTAACTCCTGAGAACCATTTACTATATTCCCCGGTAGAAGCATATGCAAGTCAAAGCTGTAGTCTAGTAAGAACTAAAGCTGTGAGAAAGGAAAGTACAAATCCTCCCAGAAATACTCTGTAAGGAATGAGATTTCCAACTATTTCTGTGTATGATTTCTATGTCTGCATCATTTGGTTATAAGAGATGTAGCATTTCATAGATTAGCTACATCTTCTATGGTTTTAGGCAGTCCTTGAGTTAACATGTTAATTGTAGGTGCTGGTTCTGTTTAGTTTTATTTGTTTTGTGGTACTGGGGAACTCATGGGATTCACATTGAGGGATT
>NW_004524736.1:2259970-2262081 GCF_000260255.1 Octodon degus | reverse complement strand
ACTTTGGTCAACATATTTGACTTTGAGCATAAGTAAAGGCACATTGATTATCTTTGTATGAATGGCTTATAAGTGATCACTCACAATTTTGAGAAAGGAAGGAAAGAAGAGAAAGAGGGAGAGAGTTAAAATGAAATGTATTTCAGTCAGATATCACATGTGGAGCTGCAGGTTCCTCCATGAGATTGATAGACATCATTGTTTCAGTCCATTGAGTACTGCAGTCTCAGCAATTTGTCAAGAGGTTTATTTCACTCAGAGTCGTAGAGGTCTGCAGTCCGAGAGTGTGGTGCTGGCACATGGCACCACAGGCCTCCACGCTGCCTCAGAACATGGCAGAAGGCAGCTGAGCTGGGGGAGGTATGGAAAGAAGCTCTATAAGCTCACATTTTCATATTTTTGTTTTCAGCTGATACATAAATACATAGAAATGAAATGTTTATGCTGTGTCATGTAAAGTGTAGGTGCACGTAGAGTTTGCAAAATGTTCAAATTATGATAAACATTTTCCCCTCAAATACTTATCATTTCTTTATGGTGAAAGCATGAAAAAGCATGAAAGTTTTTGCTTTTAGTCTTGAAAAATAAAACACAGTACTCACCCTACTGTGCAATAAAACATCTGAACTTGTTAATGATTATAACTTTGTACCCGTTGAGCAGGTTTTTGATAAGAAATCCAAGAGCTGATGTCACCCCAAGGTGGGGGAGGAACAGACAGTTGACCTGGATGGAACTTTTTGCCACTGTGTCCTCTTTTGCATTCTGGTCACTTTGATGCTGTAGGCTCTACTGTACTTCCTTTCCTTCCTTTGTTTGGACCCAACTCTCTAGAGCCAGGTTTTTTTCCTACCTTTAATGAATACAAAATTTTGCTGCCATTTATACTTGTCTTATCTAATTCCTTTTTTAGGACAGAAAGAACCTAGAAATTACCTCTAGAAGGACATTCCAGCACCTCAAAAACACTCTGATTGTGTAGTTTAACTTAGAAAAGACAGTTTTATTTCATTTTTTTCTTCCCAGTAGTTTAAAAGCTGCCCTGCTGTCACCTCAATGTGCACAGGGAAGTTCAATATTGCTAGAAATGAGTATATGTTAGAAAGAGTGGGCAGGAGTTAATCCTGGAAAGATAATTGGAGGCCAGTTTGGAAAGAGGTTTATGGTTTCTCTTCTAGACCATGGAATGCCTTTGAAGGCTTTTAAAGAAGTGAGTGATGGGCATAGATTAGTAATTTTTCAAATTAAAATAGTTTAGAGATTTGAGACTGGAGGAATATCAAATGGCCAGAATAATTTCAGCCATACCTCTGAAGACTGTCTGACAATTGAATAAAAAAGGATAAGGTAGATATATATTCCAGGAAAAGATGCTCAGCTAAGGTAACAATTTATGCTAAGGAGTCTTAATTGAGTAAGGTTTGCCCTGATGTCCCAGTTTCTTATCTCAGCTTTGTCTTTCAGTATTACCTCTTAGCTCTTAGTCCCGAAGTCCATCACTTCCAAATGAATATATTTAGTATTTTGATTTCAGTAATGGCACAACAGTAAACACATATGCCTGATTTATAAACTCACGTATGTCGAATATGTTTGATTTTTTATATACCAATTATATTTCAATAAAGTTTTTGAAAGTGCCTAGTCACATATTTTCTAAGGTTTTTAGCTTAAAAAGACTTGTGCAGCTTTCCAATATTTCTATACTTGAAGTACACACGCCTAATTTGTGGAGAAGAGGAATTGGGGGAATGATTTGTGCCATATATTAACATCCCTCCCTCTAGCACCACTGAAGAGGAGGGGAATGGGTTTTAGGTGGAAGACTCTGGCTCTTCACTTTACGTCTGTTTAGATGCTTTCTTACTAACAGTGCAGACTCCACAGCCTTAATATATATTTCAGCAAAAGTAATGTATACATCAGGGAAAGAAAAACTTGTATAAATATTTTAATACTAAATTTATTGAGGCAACTTGAGATTAATACAACTTTGGCTTCTACAATTACAAGAAACACTCAGCGTGTTAGTCATTAGCTTCCAGATATTTATTAGTATAGCGAATTGCTGAAGTGTGCATACATTTTTTAGTGGACTCAATATATGTCAA
>NW_004524736.1:2256455-2259550 GCF_000260255.1 Octodon degus | reverse complement strand
ATTACTTAGTTAAGAATAAGTCATCATTTCACTTCCTGGATTTGTCTGAACAAAGGATTTGTGTGTTTTCTTTGAGCAGCATAAAGACCCCACAAAAGAGTCAATGTGAGACTGCCCTGAAAGAGTTGATTATATTTGAGAAAGGTGTCTAGAAGAAAAGAGACAGCTGGAATTAAGTATATGAATTAAGAGTATCAATTTTTCTAAGCAATCAAAATGAGAGAAATTGAGATGAGTAGTCCGTACACGAAATCCTGGGAGCACCTGTGACAAGGTGCTAATGGAGGGCAGCTTAGGTAGGGTGAGGAGGACGGCAGAAGAGACTGCACTAGCAGTGACTCAGCGCTCTCTGATTACTACCCAGATTGTTTTCATATGCATACATTTTGCGAGAGTTGCCTTGGGGTGGGATGGAGGTCAGTGGTTGAGTGCTTGGAGCCTAGGTTTTATCCCCAGGACTTATAAAAGACAGAGAGAAAACCAAAGGGAGCCTTCTGCAGTTGCCACTGTTGGTCAGCTAATCTCTGCTTGGCCCCACCTGGTAAACCTGCACCAGTCCCCTGAGCATGTACTACTGAGGTTGCTGTTCCGGCCCAGTTGGCCTCCCTATACTTGGGCGCTATATTCATGGGTTCTGTATCCATGGATTCAACCAAACAAAGATCAAAAATATTTGGAAAAAAATTGAGTCTCTACTGAACCTGTACAGATTTTTAATTTCTTTTGTCATGTTCCAAGAAATACAACATGTCAATATTTATATAGCATTATTTTGTATTAAGTATTGCAAGTAATCTAAAGATGACCAAGTATTTGGGATGATGTGCACAGATTCACTGAAAATGCAGTCGTGTTTTACTTTAAAATAAGGGAGCTAAGCATCTGTAGATTTTGGTATTTACAGGGTTCCTGGAACCAATTTCTGCAATATATAACTCTACTAATGAAGATGACAGTCTGGAGGGGGTGAGATCCAAGAGCTAATTTTCCATTCTTTTTAAGCATCATGAACTTTCAATTATAGGTGCCTACCTGTTCCTTCTCTTGGCCTCTGTGATTCTATTCTTATTTCTCCTTCATGAGCTGTACTTTCTCAGACATTTTAGAAGATCTGTCTCCTCTATCTAAAATGCAAATGTAGGAAGGTGCCCAGAATCTGTTCTTGGCCCCTTTCCTATTTTTGTCAATTTTTTATCCCTGTATAATACCCATCCCTGGGTAATATCTCTGGATAATAGCTTGGGATTAAGTGTCCTTAACATACTGTGACTACAAAATTCCATTGCCATTCTCCTCTCTCATACTTTCTTCCCTCTTTGTTCATTTTATTCTTCTTTGTACAGTGCTGTTGTAATATGTATATAGTATCAGGTGCTGTGAGATAGACACAAGGAATTTAATTTGAATAAAGTAGAGAGATCTGACAAGAGATAAGAGGGAAGAGAAATTGTTTTTATGCCAAGTAAATAAGCAGCAACATCCCTAATGGATTTATTATAGCTATTCCATTAGTCATGAGGAACAAAAAAGACTCTGTTGTGTTACACAGAGTGGAAACTCATAAGAAATGTAGAGGCCTTCTCCAAGAAAGTATAGATATAGGCTATAGCAAGATCCAAGACAAGCTAATTGTCACCCAGGGCCACCATACTCCCGGACTCTCCCCTTCAATATTGCACCCAACAGAAGTTTTCTTTACTGTCTTTTGCTTCACTTTCTCAACAATACGACAGGGTCATCTTACTGGTGAGACTCACATCACATAGCAAGCAGGAAAGGAATATCTAAAAACACACCTATAAACTCTGTTCAACTTCTAGGTATGGGGCGTCTCTTTCTTTAAACTATCTCCAGAATATATAAATGCTAATACTCCTCCAAAAAAAAATCCAATAGGGGCAGTTCCAGAGGAGGGAAGTTTTATGTATGGTAGAAATGGAGGTGGCGCTGATTCCCTGGGTTCTTGTTCATAGCTGTGCCTAGAGTCACTACATGAATTTATGTCAATCATTAATCCTCTCTAGACCATTCTTTGTTCATTCTCTATAAAACGAGACTGCTGTTTCAACATGTTTTCTAGCCTATTTCAGTGCTGAGTGTCTCTAGGTAGTTTCTTTTTGCTGAAGAAATATATCAATAAATGAAGTCATACTTTCAGCAGTTTATTACGTATGATGCTTCTAGTAAACCCTCATGGAGTAACAGAAATAGGAATATCTTTACTATGCAGTATAAAGATGCAAGAATACAAATGAGCACCAGTGAAGTTCAAGATGTACGCTCTCCTCAGATGAGCTGAGGTGAGACTAAAGGAGACAAGATGCCCTCCTTTGGATGTGTTTATACCTTACAGAAAGAAAAATAAAATAGTGTTAGAGGTACCAGTTTTCTCACCTAGCAAGCAGTTCAACAAAAATGTGCAAAATATTACCGGATATGTCAAGTCCACCCCAAAATTAACTAAAGGTAACAGGCTAAATACCATCAAGGATTCTGATCCACAGAGATGTCTAAAGAGCCAGGAATTTTTATCACAGGTAGCACAGAATACAAATGTTTCTGGACCCATCTGTGACATTATCTGATTAAAGAACCAAGAAGGATAACACTTGAGATGAAGAATATAATTTCAATAAGAAATTTTAGGAGAGTAGAACAAGAAAATAAGCTAAGATTAATTTAATTTTTTGGTTGTAAAGTGAATTCAGTAAGGAAAGGAAGGTAAACTTCAAAGGCAAAACATAAATATTTTAAATTGCATTGGATCACAAAACCTGAAAATGTAATCACTCATACCCAACAAGACAATTCAAAAAAATTCAAATTGCAACGTTTGATTTATTTGAGCTCTTATTGATTTTCCCAACATAATGGATGTAGATACTCAGGGGGAGAATTTCTCCTGAGATCAATTATTTAGAGTAAGATATTCAGTTTAGGAATTGGTGAACATTAGGAGAACAAAGTAGCTATAGATATGCCATGATACAATCATTGTAAGTACCACCTACAATCTCAATATCCTTATAAGATTTCTATCTAATATATACTTTGGTTTTTTTTTTTTAATTTTATTTTATTTGTGTGTGTGTGTG
>NW_004524736.1:2253341-2256355 GCF_000260255.1 Octodon degus | reverse complement strand
TTTGCTAAGCTTGTTCTAAGTAGGTGCTTTAGACCACTGAGCCATCTCACCAGCCCCCTAATATATACTTTGATAAGAATAATTTATATATGAAAGTGAAAAATTGTATTAAATGCAGAGCTACATATTTAAAGTGGCATATAATTTTGTTGTCTCTACCTCTTTTTGTGAATGATGAATAGCTGAATTACTAATGATTAATTATGTTAATGTACACTAACATAACAATAATGTGTTATTTATTGAGTTAATTTTTTTTACTCATTATTAGTTGCAATGTTAGAAGGAAAAATGTCTTTTTACCTGTTCAAATATTTTAATGTTTTGATTAAGATGACTAAGGTTTGAGAAAAAAAAGCTAAATGTTTTCAAGATGCTTTGGCTTTCCTGTGTAATTATACACATTACCACGTGTGTCCTTTGATGATGAGGAAGGAGCGGAAACAGGTGATGAGCATCCAAAAGCCATGAGCACTACACCCAAGGGGATTTCGCTAAGGTGATGCCTGGGGACAGATGGCAATGGGTGAGGGACCCGCCAAGTGGAAACAGCCGACATGGTTTTCTAGAGATGGTCTCTTTTCTAGGAGAGTCTGAATTTACTCTGGCAATGCCAAAAGAAGGCGACACTTACCATTTTATAATTTGAATTAAATAGCTAATTTCAAGGAACATCAGCTCTTACAGTTCTAGTTCTTGGCTGCCTTTCCAGCCATATTTGTTGCCAAGACCGTGATTAGGTATTTAATCAGCACATACTGTAGCGTCATTGCTGTATATACTATAGGTGTTTGGTTATTGCTTGATAAATGAAAAAGGTGAAACTGGAATCGTGAAACAGTTTGTGAAATCATGTATTCTGTAGATACATGTAGTCTTCCGAGTGGAGACTACTTAACCAATGTGGATAACTGAGGAAGTTATATAACCCCTCTGTGATTTGATTGTCAAGTTTATCATAGGATTTCCAGAAGCATTAAATAAGAACATAACATTCTCAAAAGAGCAGACACATGCCAACCATAACTTCTAAGTGTTTTATTTTCAAAAATTCTTGGAGAAGTATCTGGTAGAACAGTAATTATTGCATTGGAGTATGTGAACTTTCCATCACCTTACAGTTAGGGAGGGACATATGAATCATTCTAGCCATCAGACTGTAACTAAAGGACTGATGGATAGTCCTTGCTGTATGTTCCCCTGCCACAGAAATCATGAAGGAAGAGCTACAGTGCTCACACAGCCTGGAGAAACTGAGTTTTCTAGTAATTGTAATTGGGCATATGGGTGGGCCTTTGTTACTGCAGTGAGTTTGTTTGTCCTAACTCAGGATTACCCTCAAAGTTATACTAGAGGAATAAATGACAGTTCACTTTATGTGCTTGCCTTGCCCTTAGTGAGATATGCAAGTATGTGGAAATAGCAAGAACAGAATGGTCTGCTGTGATTAGAAGGGTACTGTAGATGGTAATGGAGAGAGACTGATTGGGGTAGGAATAGGGAGGGGTAAGTAAGCATATGTCACGGGTGATACCATTACAACTCAGGTATGGTTGGAATCAGGACATTTTCTAACATATCAGAAAGCACCCTCTACAAAGTGATTAATGTACTAGATCAGTCTTTTATTTGGATTTTACTTTTTATACTATAGGTAAAATTTAAACTCAAGATTTCAGAAAATCAATCAAAAAGTGATTCTATTCACAATTACATGAAATAAATACTCATAGTAAAGTTATTATATTTCTTTTATTTTCTGTGAAAAACAGAACGTTCAGAGAATTGACATATTGGTCACAGGCTTTAGAAAATCTGAATAAAATATGCTTTTTCTCTAGGAGAAAAATGAAACGGACCACACAGACTTTCAAGTATTTCTTCACCCAGAATTGCAAAATATTATGTTGTAAGTTTCCCTATCAATTGATTTAAATGTCTTTCTTTCTTTCTTTCTTTCTTTCTTTCTTTCTTTCTTTCTTTCTTTCTTTTTTTTTTTTTTTTTTTTCACTACTGGGGATTGAACTCAGGACCTTGTGTTTGCCAGGCAGGCACTTATTTTACTGAGCGATTTGAAAGCCTTTGGAAATATATTTGCTAGCAATTTTCATTTATCAATTGGAAGATAGTTATAATAGCATGAACTTAATGGGGAATACAGTGTACCATTAATGGTCTGCTATGGTTCCTGTCTGCATGTTCCCCTAAGCCTCATGCAGTCATGAGGTCGGGCTTCTTGGGTTCTGACTGATGCAATGCTGGGATCAGGGCTGTGAGTACAGCCTCTGCCTGGGGCAGATAGCCTGCACACAACTTAAGGGAAGGAAAGAGGCTTGCTGTCTAGACTCCCCCTTTCTTCTTGCTCTTGTTGCTCTTGTTGGTCTTGCTGTCTTCCTGCTGTCATGACCCATTGCTCCTCTGCCTCACCCCATTGCTTTGGAGTAGCTGATTATGTCCTCCACAAATTGGGAACCAAATGAACCTTTCCTTCTTTAACCTTGGATACCCCGTGCTTTATCTTAAAAATGAAAGAAAAGTAACTAAGAGATGGTCATTGGAACTATTGTGGAGACTGAGAGGTCAGTAGTCATCAAAATGAAAAATAGTCACCTTCCTTGTGTCAGCAATTCTATGGATATGAGTTAACCCTACTGACCTACTTGAAAGATGTGATATGATGTTTGTTTAAGGACCTCTGTGTAACTTCTTCCTTTGTTAGAGAAAATATTTATTGAAATGATGAACATTGACAATGAATTTGTACATGAATTTCACCATATTATACAATGCAATATTAAAGATAATGATATTCATGAATATGGGCTGTTTATTAAATCCAAGAAATTATTAGGTCCATTAAATAATTGCTATTTTCTACAAGGGTGTATGTGTTTTTTTGTGTGTGTTTGAAAGAAGATACATGGATCTTTTATCTAATTTCATTTATTTAAAGAGGAAACAATTCAAAGCAAGATAATTGGAAGATAACAATAGTTAATACATTGCATATTATC
>NW_004524736.1:2251487-2253016 GCF_000260255.1 Octodon degus | reverse complement strand
TGTAGAATATAGTCTTGAGTTTCATCCATTTACTTATAAAAGTCTCAAGTTTATCCTTTTTATGGCTGAGTAGTATGCTATTGTAGAAAGAAATATGCTTTTCATACATTCCTTGGTTGATGAGCATTTGGGTTGTTTCCAAAAGTAGCTGTGACAAATTGTGCTGTCATAAATATGGGTGCACATATATAACTGTGCTATGGTATTTTTAATTCTGGGAAAATACCTGGGAAGAGAATAGCTGAGTCAAACGGGCCCTCCAATCCGAGTTTTTTTAGGAATCTCCCAACTAATTTTCCCATTGGTTGCCCTAGTCTATATTCTCACCAACAGTGGAGAAGGGTTCCGCTTTTCCCACACTCCCTCTAATAATTGTTACTGGTTGGCTTCATGATAATGTTCATGCTTTGTGGACTGAGATGAAATATCAGAGGTTATTTTTGTTTTCAATTTTCATTTCTTGAATTACCAGTGATTTTGAATTTTTTTCAGATACTTATTTCCTGTTTGTATTTTTTCACATGAGAAGTGCGTGTTCATTTCCAATACTCTTTTTTTTAGGATTTCTTTAAATTTGGGAAATCTAATTTCTTTGTTTTTAGTTCTTTACATGCTCTTGATAGTAATCCTTTGTCTCAGGAGAAGCTGGAAAACATTTTCTCACACTACGAGTTATCTGTTCACTGTGTTGATGGTTTCTCGCTGTGCAGAAGCTTTTTTAATGAGATGAGGTAACAGTTGTTGATTCTTCCTGATAGCTCCTGTGTGATCAGTGTTTTACTCTAAACTTTTGCCTCCACCAGCATCTTCGAGAGTTTTACCTATTCTATATTCCAGCAGATTTAATGTTTCCATTTTAATATTTAGATCTTAGATTGTTTTTAATTTAGTTTAGTTCATGGCAAAAGATATGGTTCCAATTTTAATATATATTATGTGCTGAGTCAGTTTTTACATCACCATTTATTAAAGAGGCTTTCTTTCTTCCAGTGAATGTTTGGGAAACTTTGTCAAAGCTTAGGTGGTTGAGCATGTCTCTAATTGTTTCTGCATCTTCTAATCTGTTCCACTGATCTTCATACCTTTATTTTGTCAGTGCTATTGGTTTTTTTTTTTTTTTTCTTTTATTGCCTTAGCTTTGTAGTACAGTTTCAAAACAGGGAATGTGAGGCTTTTTGAAGTCTTCTGGATCTTCTTTTCAGAATATTGTAGTTTCCATGTATAGGTGTTTAACTTTCTTTGCTAGACTAATTCTCAGGAATTTCATTTTGTAAGGTGTTATTGTGAAAGGTGGTGTTTCCCTAATTTCTCTTGGAAAGTTGGTTATTCATATATAGAAAGTTTATAGATTTTTGAGTGTTAACTTTGCATCCAGGTATGCTACTGTACTGGTTTATTAAACATAGCAGTTTTTCAGTGGGGTTTTTGGGGTCTTCCATGTAGAATATTGTATCACCTGCATATAATGATAATTTAACTTCTTTCTTTCCTATTGTTGTTCCTTTTATTTCTTTCTCTTGTCTAATTGA
>NW_004524736.1:2249564-2250942 GCF_000260255.1 Octodon degus | reverse complement strand
GGAATATGTAGTCTTTCAGGACAATGTCGCCTGTGCACCTAAGAAGAATGCGTAATCTCATGTTGTGGGGTGGAACACCGTGTAGATGTCTAATAAATTCATTTGCTCAAAAGTTTGGTTCAGGTCTAATACTTCATTGTTGATTTTTTTGGTCTATCTTATCTGTCTTTTTGTAACCATTGGGTATCGAGACCTCCAAGCACAATTGTATTAGTGCTTATATAACTTTTCATGCCATTAATATTTGTTTTTTACAGTTGGGTGCACTGGGACTTGTTCCATATGTAATTATGATTGTTATCACTTCCTGTTGGATTGTTTCCTTTACCAGGTTGTAGTGACTTTCTTTATCTCTTATACTCAGTCTTCACTTGAAATTCACTTTGTCTGCTAATAGAATTGCTATCCCTGCTTTTATCTGGGTTCCTGTCTCATCAAGTATTGTATTCCATCCTTTGACTATCCGTCTACTAATTTCTTTTTTAATTAAATGTGTGTATGGAGCATATTGTTGGATATGCTTCCTTCTTGATCCATCCTACCAGTTTATGTCTTTTGTTTGGTTGATTGAGACCACTAGTATTGGTGGTTATAACTGATGCGTACTGACTTATGCTTGTCAAGTTATATTCCTGTTGTTGGTTTCCCCTCTTATTTTTTCTTCTCCCTCTGATGGATTTCTTCTTTTGAGGTTCATGAAGTCAAAATCCTTGTTATCGCTCTCTATAATGTCATTGAAAACACTTTGGAATTATGGTTTCTTGATGATAAATTTCCTAAGATCTTTATCATGGAAGTATCTTAGTTCTCCAAACAGTTTGTTTTTTTTTTTTTTTTCCGGAACTGAGGATTGGACTCAGACCCTTGCACTTGCCAGGGAAGCACTTATTCTACTGAGCCATCTCCCCAGCCCTGCATCAATCTGGGTTGAAGGCTGTTTTACTTCAGCATTTTAAGTAGTTTACCCTAATCTCTCTTTGGATTGAGTATTGGTTCCGAGAAGTCAGCTGTGATTCTGATGGGTGTTACTTTATAGTTAATTTGTTTCTTTTCCCTAACATCTTTGAAGATTATATTCTTGTATTGAATTTCTGGAATCTTGATGTTAATATGCCTGGATTTAGTCATTTTTATCATAGCTAGTTGGAGTCCTGTATTTGTCACTTACTGTACATCACATTATTTTTCTCTACCAAGGAAGTTTTCTGCCATAACCTCTGTGAACTTACATTTTATATTGTTTGTGATATTTCCTGCGTGTGCATCAGCTCCAATCAATGTTAAATCATTCCTCGTTGCCTTATCCCAAAGCTGTTGTATTGGTAGCTAACCGTTTTTAGTTAATCTAAAACACTTAGCTGTTTTGAATAAATCTTTC
>NW_004524736.1:2241421-2249039 GCF_000260255.1 Octodon degus | reverse complement strand
CATTCTTCCTACCTTCCTACCTTCCTTCCTTCCTTCTTTCCTTCTGTGTATTTGGTACAGATTCTCCCTACACAAAGTGAACTCGTAGTGATCCTCCTGCTTTTAGCCTCTCCAGGGCTGGGATTACAAGCATGTACCACCACACCTGGACTCCATCAGCAGCTCAGCACCCTGGGGTAGGGCCAGCATGGCATACAGTACTAGGGATTGAACCCTGGCCCCACTTACCTAAGCAGGTGCTTAGTCTGCTGAGGTAAACCCTGGCCCTTTCTTTTCTTTTTAGTTTAATTCTTTGGGTGATGATTCTAAATTTTCTGTGTGGATTACTTCATTGCTAGTGCTTAGAACCCTTAGGAAATGACCACATCTCTGAGGTATCTTCTAGACGTTGATGGATTTTGGGGTTTGAGTCTGTAACAAGATCCTACCTTTTCATTTTTTGGGGGGGAGAGGGGTAAGAATTTACTATCTGTTTTGCTCAGCCTCTGATGTTTTTGGCATTATGCCACAGTATTTCCTGTGACCCTTAGTCACTCTGTCTTGGAATACTAGGAGGTACAGCTTTTTAGAATAATTATGTCACTTTTGTCCATCAGGGCTCCACAGCAATGACTATAGCATTAAATACAATCTTTAAAATTTCAAACTGTGCTAACCAATAAGTTGCCACCTTTAACCATATGAGCTAGATTTGTGCTATATGACATAATATAAAATAAGCAGAAAATCATATGTAGGATACAAGTCCTTATTGTATCAGTTTTCCCCTCAAGGATTAAAATTTAAAATAGGTTAGGGAGGAAAATAGAGAAGTGGAAGAAAAGGAAGAGATTAAAAGGCCTGAGGATTATATTATACCAAGACATTATGCTAACTTGCAGAAACTGATGTAGAACACTGGAGGCAAAGAGAAGGGAAGAAGTAAAAAGAAGAACAGAACAGAACCATAACCACAGTGAGGCTAGAAACCATGTTCACATCAAAATAGAATCAAAATCAAACAATAGAGGCAAAAAGGAAAGAAAGAGAAAAGAAAGAAGGAAAGAAACCTACCTCAATTACCACCACTAAAATAAACAGGAGTGAGAAAAAATTTTACAAAAGGTCTACTTCCAGATTTTATTCCACTGTCACATAGAAAATACATGAGGACAGAGTCCTGACACATGTTAGTTTATACCAGGAAGCCAGTAGTAGCTTTTTGATGGGTTATCCACTGAATGGGATAAGTTCAGTGGGTCTGCACCTTCTGGCTGAGACCAGACTCATTTAGCCTGTAGTCATCAGTTTACCTTCGACTGAGCCCAGCTAGTAGCCACTAGATGAGGCCAGAAGGTGCTTTGAGTTCTAAGCTCTGCTGGCCCCCCTCCAAGAGAGCTCCTGGCCAATGGCCCTCTAGCTCAGGTCTACTGAGCCTTCAGAACTCACCACTAGCTAGTGTAGTTTTTCACATCTACTGCTCCTCTCCACTGCTACATCTCTCCATGGAGGCTTCTGGAGTTACCAGCAGTCACTGTATATCCACAGATTGGAAGTGCTGTTGTGAATTCTTTAAGTGCAGCTGCATGTACTAATTATTCATTGGATCTACAGCTCCTCTGTGATCATCACATTAGTCCATATTTTGGGACACACTAAATGTGGAAGTCAGCTATTATATTAGTTTTCCTTCAGTGATAAAAATAGATAGTCGAAACAAATCTAAGAAATATAAAAGAAAATGTATGGGAAGTACAGTTCACAATAAAATCAGCAAAAGTTTCCATGTAAAAACAACATAATAAGTACTAAATAATTTGGTAGATTTGAAAGAAATGCTCTATCAAACAAAAAAAAATCTGATCTGAAGGAAATAGAGTAGTGTGCATGTGGAAGTGTGTCCATACTTCATCAAAAAAGAAGACATGAACGATGCAATTCATATGGATATAATTTATTAAAGCACAACTTTAATTTCAAAGTGTTGAAGTAACTTTTCACAGGGATATCACAAACATTTTTCTGATAATTTTTGTTGAATGAATATTGAACAAGTTTTGAAAATACATCTTACTTATCAATAATCAAATAAGAACATACCAAATGTAATTATTTTACCAGGTTGTGTTCTAATTGGTACATGTGAAATACAGGTTTTTGTGTGACTTCAAATGCTAGAACCCCAGCAAGCCTCGTTTGGCAATTTTGGCAGCTTTTTATTAAGATAACTGTTCACGATGCTAGGAAGGTATTCCTGTTCTCAGCCAAGCCTGACAATATTTGATACATAGGCCTTGTTGACAATGGCACCAGCTGGATCCCTGCAGGAGACAAATCTGTCACAAAAGTCAACTGATCCATGTGTGCATCCACACAGTCACAGGCATGACTGACACTTTTCTCAGTGATGCTCTGGTCCTGTATCTCTGGGAAAAAGTACTGTTACTTATAACAACCGTAGAGACATGATAATTATAATACCTTAAATGTCAGTAGTCTTCCTATGTGAAAATATGTACTTAAATTATTGCAAAATCTGTAATGAATTGCCATTTCAATCAAGGGAAATTTGTTTAAAAATATACTACTTTTTTCTGTGTTCAGCCTTCAATTGAAGTTCAGCCTTCAATTGACTGGTAGCTGTGTTTTGTTCTAAAATGATTCTAAACTCTTTGTAAGAATCAAAGATTCTAAGAATCACTGAGGAGATCAGTTGGATAAAACTGTGAGTTTCAGACTTGGACCTGTACCTTCGAGCCTTGAGTCCTCCCATATTCATAGTCTTTGACACAAGACAAGATGCTGCAGTCTGGGTGAGATCCAAATACAAGGTTGGCATTTGCATATGGAGTGCAGGCCAGGGCACTTCTCTTGGCTCTCATACTGGAGTCTAGACTGTGCAAAATTTCTCTCCCTGGATTAATTTGCTGGCTTAATTTGAGTATAAATCTTTAAGGAGGTCAAGACAGAAAAAGAAGCACTTTATCTTACACATGAGTGATCTGTTGGATTGCTCACCCACGATGGAACTGACAGCTCTCTGTATTTCATCAGTTGCCCAAAAAATCTGAGAAGGAACTTGTGATGATTCAGGCACTTGCTTTAGAATTGCCTTAATTATTTTATGAATCAAAACATTTTTACTATTCTCAATCCAAATTCTAAAGTCTCTTGTTGAATAGTATTTGTTTCTATCATTTATCAGAGAAAGTAAGGAGCTATGATGTGAATTATTAATTTAATAAGGAATATCTCAGATTTCCCAAGAATTTATCACATACATATAAAAATGAGTGCTATATTTATTGGAAAAAGTATGACCAAAAGTAACTGAGATTTTGAAAGTTATAATACTAACTACAATATTAGTAATCTCCTATATGCTTATCTTGCTGGATAAATTAGAAGCTCTTTAAGAAATACAAAAATAAACCAATCTCTGATATTCAGGCACAAGGAACAAAATGCTCATTTTGACTAAATGAAAAGATAACTTTATTTATGCACATGGAGATGCCACATATTAAGCTTATCCTTCATGCTGCTAATACATAATTTTAAAATAGGAATAGAAATTATTGGGTTATGTAGGTCTCCTGCAGAAATCAGCAGGTGATATAAGAGAAAAGAGCTTTATTAAATACAAATTGTTAGTGCCTATCCAGTGGAGGGTAAAATTGACATGATTCAAGGATTAATTAAGCCTTTCTTGAAGTATTTTTTATCCTAAGTATAGAAAAGAAAATCATCTTAATCCGAGGCAACTACTCTAAGAATGAAATTATTGCACACTAATTCATCTCTCTCACCATTTAGCTACTTACGTAGTACCTGCCAAATGTGTACCATGATTGATGTATTTTATCCTAGGCAAAATGCGTGTTTGTCCCAAGTCACTCAAAGAATATTAGAAATTTGTTTAAAATTATGGTATTTCTAAAGCTCAGTCTGAATGGATACCTAATGCTATTGAGTGGAACCAGACTATTCATATTCTGGGCTTTTTAGTTTTACAAGGTGTGAGTTCAGGGTTATAGAAAGGTAGTGACAGACATTGGAGTATGAATTTTTACATGGTCACTCTTTAAACTTCAAATTGGTGAGATGACTTAGATTCAAAATAAGCTTTGAGAGAAAAATTTGATATTAGGTCTACAAAGTACCTAAAAGTGAGAGCTACAATAATATCACAATGATCAACAATTATAATTTATGTGTATTGCATGATAACTGAAATATTATAAACATCATCTTCTTAATCCTGATAACACTAAAAATTACATAGTATTGCATTATACTATTTTTGGTATTTCATTATATGCCTTGTTATCCTTTCATTTTACTTGAGAATAACAAGGTTTTCTCACCAGTTAAGAAAATTGCCTTGGATCTCTTTACCTTTAAACAGTTGCAGCTAGCCACCTAACTACCATGTTTTTGTGAGCTGTTCATCTGTCAAAAGAAATTTTCAAAGAGGCAAAAAAAAAAAAAAAAAAAATCAAAGGCCTGACTGAGAAAATCTGTTTGAAGATCTCCTGCAGGGAGACTAAGCTATTGAGAACCATCAATGACAGGAGTTCCTTTGCAAGAGTCATTGTTGCTAGGAAAACTTCATAAAGTGTGACTCAAGATGATGTGATGGGTCTGGTAGGATAGTTCAGTGGACTAAGCACCTGGTTAGGCAAGTGCAGAGACTGGGGTTTGATCCCCAGCACCATATGCTGCACCGGCCCAGCCCCCAGGTGTGCTGAACCAGCCCCTGAGTCCAGGTGTGGTGGTGTATGCCTGTAATCCCAGTGCTGGGTAGGGTGAAAACAGGAGAATCACTATGAGTTCAAGCTGCATAGTGAGGCCCTGTACCAAATACATTTTTTTTTTTTAAAAAGGCCCAAATATTTGATCTAAATGTGGGCTCTGGACCAGAATCGTGTTATAAACGTTGAATCTAAATGTCCACACAAGTTCCACTGAATCTGGAACTTTATGATGGATTTTACTTACTTGTATGAAATCACTAGGTAACTCACATGCAAATTAAAGCTTCAGATGCATTGTCAACTATCACCTGAAGGGTACCTTAGAGAGTCACCTATTAAGGAATATTACAGCTTTGCTTTCAATTTAACAAGGCACCTTATAGGAAGACAAAAATATTCAATGTATCAATGATTATAACTGTCCTCCTAACTTGTTTGGAAATTCAGCTTCATTTTTCATTTATCTTTTTTTCCTTAAAAGAAATAAGATGACATGAGGGTGAGAATGGAATTAATGGGAGTTGCTTTTTATTGAAAGATAATGGCATCAATATCAAGATTAAATTTAGGTCAAGGCAGACATTGCTACTGTCTTTACCTTGGCTTCCTCATGTGTGAGATTAACTGATAACACTGTGCGCAGCAGTGTTTCTCAGATGTGGCTGATAAAACAGTGCCATTTTAGCACAATTGAGATGCATCTGTAAGTGGTCAACCAAAAACATAATCAGTGAAAAATAACTTTTTGCTTGGGAATTTCACGTGTGAAATATGGAAAGGATAAGGACACAAGAACAAATGCAAACCGAAAGTCCCTGTGGAGTCTAGAAAAATGCAAGTTAGAAAGTTAGCTTGTCTTTGTACTGTCTATTGTATCTTTAGCTTCACTGAGAGGAGAATATGTCCTACTGCAGGCACACAGTTGTTCCTCCATTGCATAGGTGGGGAAATGTATAGCAGACAGTGTTCTCTTGCCCTGCTTGAAGGAACTATTTGTGAAGGCCACTCAACTCTATCTTCTAATTTCCTATTCATTGAGCAAAGTTTTCTTATTTTAATTCATCTTCTTATATCAGTTTTTTATAATTTTTATTCATTTGAATGGGAAAAAAGATAAAATAGCTATGAAACTTTGTGTCAGGTAAGCAGTGGTATTTAACAGATGGTGCATAAATTCAGTCCATGTTATAAATCACTTAAATGGCATTCTGTTGCAGATCTTTTTGGGAAATGTGGGTGGCAGTAGCTTCTATTAAACTTCCCTCAAGGTTTGATAATTGCTAGTGTGAGACCTTAGACCTGGGAAGAAGGGGAGTTGTGATTGTCCTCAACATTCTAAAGGTGCTTGTCTAAAATAATCTGTCAACATTAACAGTTTTATCTATGTAGATTTTTTTAGTCCCTTATACTGCAGAATATTAAATTATTAACTACTTTATTCAAAGTGAAGACTTTAGGAGATAAAAAATGGTTATTTTCTGGATAATTTTTTTTTGCTCCACAGCTTCCAGTCAGCCTTTGGCAAGAGTGAGGACAATGCTGAGTGCTCTGCGTATTGTGTGCCGTCCACTGCTTTATTTTTTCTAGCACAGAATATTCCAGACTGGGTAATTTATTAATCATCAAAATTTATGTGATAAAGTTCTGGAACTGGAGAAGGCTAAGAGCATGACAGAAGTGCCCAGTAGTGCCTTTGTGTTGCAATGTAACAAGGCAGAAGGGCTGGCAAGTATATGAGACAGAAAGGGAAACTGGCTGAATTCATTCTTTTAATTAGCAACCAACTCCAGAGGGGAAAGGAGATGACTCATTTAATTCATTGATGAAGGCAGAACTTCATGACCAAATGACCTCATAGAAATCTTACTTAATTTTTGGGGCCCTTTTTATTATCTTATATTTCTCTTAGTACATATTTACAGTACATAATTATTCCATCCCTCATGGGATATCGGTACATGCACTGTCTTAGTCACTTTTCTCATTGCTGAGACAAAATATGCAATGCCCAAAGTTAGAAGAGGAAAGGTTTATTTAATTCACAGTTTGGGGAGGTTTCAGTCCATAATCAGCTGGCACCAAGGCAGGGTGGCAGAAAGGTAACCGGTTTTTTTAAAAAATAATTTTATTGAGAAAGAAGTAGCAATGAGATAGTTTCAAAACAGGTTGGTAGGACAGTTACAATAATTAATACATTGCATATTGTCGTCTTTGTAGTAGTTATTCATAGTACAAGATGCAGACATGATACCTTTTCTAAACACTATTAGTTCATAACTTTATTCTCATTGAAGTAAGAGAAAGTAGCTGTATATCTATGGTAACTATTTTGTATATACTGATATATATATATATTTTTTTTTCACTACAAAATGGTCCTTCATTTATATCCCCCTTTTTTGTTTACTTTTATCAGAGATGTGTATTCTATTGCCATTCAAATATTGTAGGTCTGTGAATTCAGCAGAGTAATCCAGTATAGTCCAGTAGTCCATAATAGTAGTGGGTTATCTGTATGGCTGGCCATGTCAGAAGTTGTTGACTTGAGCCTCTTACAGCTCAGCATATTGATATGGCTTTACTTTTTGTATCTTGTTTATATACTTTTCTTCTAGATGGTTAAGACTAAGATAAAGCAAGATGTATAACAAGAAATGTAACTTTTGTATCTAACAAGGTCAGTCAAATCCCCTTAGGATTTATCCTGAAACCCTGTACCGCAGTTTGTAGATCCTTTGTCAGTGTCAGTCATGTGGATGAGTCATGACCATTGCTTGACCATTTTTCTCACAGAGACATAACTGTTCATGGTAACAGAAAACATTAAAAGCAGAGAGAGAGAGAGAGAGAGAGAGAGAGAGAGAGAGAGAGAGAGAGAGAGA
>NW_004524736.1:2235913-2240946 GCF_000260255.1 Octodon degus | reverse complement strand
GACTTGACATCCTATTTACAAACACCATTAAAACAAATCCCTCTGTTCATTAAGAGAATGTAACTATATATCTATCCTAACCATTTTGAATACACAGATACAAAATGGACATTTAACTACTATATTTCTTCACCCATTTGTCTGGTGATGAACTTGCACTACTTCTAGGACTTTGCTAGTATGAACTGGACTGCTGTGAACATAATAATGCATACATCACTGTAAAATGATGCCTTTGATCCTTTTGGAAAGATACCTAGAGGGCAATTTGGTATATCAAAAGGAATTTCAACTTTCAGTTTTTTAAAGAAGTGCCACAGTGATTTCTATAGTACTTATACGAGGTTAAATTCCTACCAAAAATACAGAAGTGTCCCTTTCCCCCAGATCCTTTCCAGAGTATTACTTGATTTCTTGAGGATAATCATTTTTTTCTGGAGTAAGATGGAATCTCAGTGCTCTTTTAATTTATATTTTCTAATGGTTAGAGATGTTGAACTTTTTAAATGTATTTATCGGCCTCTTGCACTTCTGAGAAGTGTCTATTCATTTCAGTTGCTCACTTTTGTGATTGAGTCTTTTCATTTTGGAGGTTTGAATTTTTGAGTTTTTTATGTAGTAAAAGGTATTAGTCCTCTGTCTGTAGAGTAGCTGGCAGAAATTTTTCTCATCCTGCAGGTGATCACTCCATTCTATTTGTTGTTTCCTTTACCATTAGAGATTTATAGTTGGATACAATCCCATTTGTTGATTCTCCATGCTATTTCTTACACAATTGGATCTCTGTGTGGAAAGACGTGGGTGTTGAATAGCAAGGCAATGTTCAGTCACACTGCTGGGCTTAAGAGGCAGCCTCTTCTGGAAGCTGTAGTTGACCAGCCTGGCTTCCCACCAGCAAGGGCTCAATCCTTATAATCTTCTGTCTTGAGCTTAAACCTTCCAGGGAGAACTTTGTTTAGTTCACACCCTCTTCACAACTGTAAGCTTTGACTGTCTCCCACCCAGTCACTATGACAGGATGACACAGGAATTTTGGAATATAGTTATGCTGCAGTAGTGTTGTTACTTGGTCTTAAACAATTAACCTCTCCTGATGTGGCTCTTGATTTAACCCACTCAAATATGGTGGGAAGTGCCCTGGACTTCATTTCTAGCCTGGCTTTTAGAAGGAGTCATTTTTAGAGAAAAACCCCTACTGTGTTTCTAGTTTACAGTGGCCATGAGCTTTCCTTGGGGCTGATGCTGCACACCTGCTCTTACTGGAGCAGCTGACCCTCTCCTGGCTTATCTTGCATCGGCAGGTGCATGCCCTACTCCCTGGAGCTAGGTGAACTATCTAGAAGGCTTTCTTGTCCTTTCTTCATTTGGCTTCTTTCTTCACAGTCTTTTTGGATTGTATTTTTCCTATTTGTTTTTTCTCAATTCTTGAAGAAGTGCTTCACTTTTTTTTCTCTTCATCACACTGCTATTTTTCAGTTGTCTCAATACCAGGTGCTGGAAAGAGACTGTATTTTGCTAACGTATCTATTTTGTCATTCTTATTTATTTTTACTTATTCTCTCAGTTTTGCTTCTTTGCTTAATTAATTAACTTTTTCAGTACATAGTCTTTCTATGTAGCTTGGATTCGTAGTGATCTGCCTGTCTCAGCCTCACTGGCCCTGGGATTACAGGCAGGTGCCACCATACCCAGTCTTGGTGGCCAGCACGGTGGCAAGACATGGGTGGAAACCAGGTCTTTATGCTTGCCAGGTAGATGCTTAGACCACTGAGCTATCTCCCCAGCTCTCAGTCTTGTTTCTTAATACTTTCAAAATGACAACTAAATTTCAATAGAGTTTTCGAGGAGGCATATGAACCAAAGGCTGTGGGAAACCTTTGTTCAATATTTCTAAACTATAGCAAAAATAAATTCCTTGTGCTCTTAAGTTAAGAGACTTAATTTATTTATTATAAGCCTTGATTTATTGGACAAGACTAGCCTCACCACTGGATTTCATATCAGCAGTAGAAGGTTAAGGTAGTGGCTGGGTTTCCCCCTTATCACTACTACCAGAGCATGCTTAGGTGGCCAGATGGCCACTTTGATCTCACCTACTTTGCCTGGGACTGATTTGCTGGAACTGTGTTTTAGCACCATAATCAGGAAGACTGAGGCAAAATGGAATAAGATTTTCAGCCTACTTCACTCTGTGAAGCATTAATCTTTCCCTCTTCAATGTGTTTTATTTATAATTGAGTGAATGATTGAAATGAATATAAAAGTTGAAATTTTAATTGTTGGTTGATTAGATGGACAAGAAGTCCCTGTCAAATTGCTATAAAATTATGTGATAATTTATTCTCAGTTTCTCTACTTATTGTCTACAATTAACAAAAAAGAGCTGTGATTCACATTTGGAGTAAAATTTCACAGAGCTCCAAATTATTTTCCCTTATCCTTTAAATAATTTACTTCCTGGCTTCTTGTTATTGTCTCAAAAATTGTTCATCTCCAGATTCTCAGTGATTTCAATGTCTCTACAGTGATTCTCCCAGCACCTAGGTCTCTTAAATATTTAGCCTGCTATAATCTTGAGCTTCACCTCTCCTGAGCCTTGCAAATCTCTGTAAATATTGTCATACTTGTCATTAGTGATGTCTATAGTTAACGTCTTTCTGACCACCTTGTTATCCTTTTTAGACCTCCACTCCCTTTATTCAAATGATTTTTCATGCCCACTAGTATTGCAACCCACTGATCAAGCCACATGTTCAAATTTCATTGTTTTATTTTCAAGTGCATTTTATGATATCCTTTTCTGAAGCCTATAAGTAAAATTGTTGTATTTTCCCAGGATTGAAATGATACTATTGACCAGTTTTGAGATAACTATGTCTTTCTGAAATTGAATATGTCTGGCTATGCCATGCTATATTTTCTATTCATTTCAACTTTACTAATCCTTAACTCCTAACACATTATTAATTTATCTATGTTTTGATTGAGTCTCCTTTTCTGCTAGGCATTCCATCCACATCTGTATATGCAGCAAATAGAACTGAATGCCTGACTCATACTGGGCCTCCAACAATATTTGATCTTTAAATTAATTCATGTTTTCACTTAAAAATATTCATGCACAAAAATTTCCACATAAATAAGAGAATATAATTTCCAAATGTTAATATATTTGGTTAACCATTGAAGCAGTAGCTTTAATACAAAAGTTAACATGAAGACAGTTTTAAACAGGGTAATTAGGAGTCTTGACATAACACAGGAAGTCTAGTCTGAAGTTGGAGAAATGGGGAAGCTCTTTTGGAGAGATAATCCAAGATATTCAAATGAAGGGTGAGATCATTACTGGAGTATTCTAAGAAAAGGTAAGATGGCAGGAAGTGTACAATACAGAAAGGAAACTTAAGGGGTCCTTGTTAGGCTGTCATGGGTCACAAAATATGCACTAGGAGGCAGGTGAGATGGCTCAGACGACTAAGCACCTCCTTAGGCAAGCACAGGGTCAGGGGTTTGATACCCGGCACCACACGTTGTACGGCCCTGCTCCCAGGAGTGCTCAGCCGGTCACCTAAACCCAGACCAGGTGTAGTGGTGCATGCCTGTAATCCCAGTGCTGGGGAGGTTGAAAACAGGAGGATTATTCCAAATCCAAAGTGTATAGTGAGACCTTGTACCAAATACATAAAAAGTTTTTTTTTTTTTAAAGTGAACTAGGGAGAGGAAAGTTAAGAACTGAGAGTATTGGTGTACATTTTTTTCTTTTGTGGTACCCAGGATTGAACTCAGGACCTTGCTCTTGCAAGGCAGGTTCTTATGCCTGTGAGCTATATCCCCAGCCCCTGGTGTTCATTTAAGGAAAAAGGATTTTCATGTTTACATATGTGTTATAGGAAATGCCTGAAAAAATTTAACAGAAACAAGTGTACAGATCCTACTTTAGTAAGGGATGAAATTGAATATAAATTAGTGCAGGTAATATGTGACAAACAAGTTTCATTTGGCTTTAATTTATAGCAATAAGATGAACAGAATAAATTTTAATATTGATATTGAGGCAGCAGTTATGAGACAATTGGGAAGTGAGTAAGTATAAGAAATAAGACAAACCATTGTTCTAAAAGCCACCACTGTGTGATTAGATCAAACTAAGGATTAATCAAAATGTAAATTCTCTACATATAAAATACACCTCTTGGAATAATATCAACCTACACTGTACCTATAAAAACTAACAAGACATGTATGGGATATGTAGGAACATAATTTAATATTTTATTCATATAGAAAACAACTTTAGAAGCATGAATATATTGTATGCTTACCCAGAGTCATTTCCATTCATTGTAAATTCTAATACAAATGTGGTATATCTGAATTGAAATGTCCTCTCTCAGCCATCCTGCCGGTTAGCTCAGTTATTTAAGCGCCTGCTTATGCAAACACAGTCAGGAGCAAGATACCGAGGTTTGATCCCCATTTCCACATGCCTTACCACATCCACCCGTAAGACAGTTTAAGCCAGCCAAAAAAATAAAAAATAAAAAATAAAACTTCTCAATGTTTGGCCTGCCCTACCAGCCCCGCCTCAAGGGTGCCCTGAAACAGTAACTGAGACTGGGCATGGTGGCACACCCTTGTAATCCCAGCACTTGGGAGGCTGTAAACAGGAGGATCACTACAAGTCCGATCTACACAGTAAGACCCTTTACACCCTGTACACCCTGTCCTAAATGCAAAAAAGAGAGAGAAATGTCCTTTTTCATAATACTCCTCTCTTCATTTAGATCTTAAAAATACTTCTATGTTTCTGAATGAATTAATAAAAAGAAAGAAATGATATTACTCTTGCTGAACTAATTAAATCACAGTGGAGAATACAGTACAGAATTAGTGACATTTTAATGCAATATTGATAGCATAATAAACATAGGTCATTAATAAAAAATAGGTTTCTTAGAATATTGGATTAAAATAAGTACTTACATTTTGAGGAAAAATTTTTGGACTTTTATGATTCTTATATTCTCAATAAT
>NW_004524736.1:2230631-2235523 GCF_000260255.1 Octodon degus | reverse complement strand
TGTTTGTAAGAAGACATTGCAAATTTTAAAAATATAAAATATATATGACATTTTTTAATTTAATCCACAGGAACTTTTATTCAGTAAAAGCTTACTAAATGCTCAAGCATTTTCATTGTGATAGGATTGAAAAATGTAAGTGCCCATTAAAGGTCTAATCATTTTCATTGCTATGAGAATAGTATTGAATTGGAGGAATAAATTTAGTATACACTTGCAATGAATACTATGGTGGCATTCCTAAAGACTGAGTTATAAGTATCAAGTTTCCCAGAAGAACATGTGGACGATTACATTTTGAAGTGAAAGCAGCAAATTGGTGGTCATATGGGTGGTGCGATTACATTAAAATACATACACTCGTGCTCTTATATTTCTATGTGCCTGGCAAATGGGTTGGAAAAATGTAGCCTAAATTGCTCACAATAAGTGACAACTGACACGAAGAACTAAGGTAGCAGTGAGTAGAAGAATGTCATTTCCATTTAAAATATCTTATTACTTTCTCGATTTTTAAATTAGGTTTATAAATTACTATTTAATATGTGGCAATCAATTAAATGTTGTCATGTCCTTTGGCCCTAAAGGTACTTCCTAGGAATTTCAGATTTGGAGTAAAACTAGACACATTTCTTCTCCAGTAAATTTTGTGCATCGTCAGACAGGAAGACCCCTTGTGGATATATGGACCGAGTGAGGCCACCAGCAGAAGAACCCGTTAGGATGTTCGTGCCAACAACCTCGGCGTACGACATTCTACAAGCTTAGTGTGCTTTGTCAGGAATTTATTTATCCTGGAGATGAAAGTAAGTTATCAAATATTTAGCAAAATACAAACTTTTTCATTCACCAGGCCAACTTCCTGAGTTAATGTCCCAAACATTGCTTAGATTGTAAATTAATTCATCGCTATTCTCATTTATACTTCCGGCTTTATGAACCTGATTAATGTGAGTTTCATTTACAGCAATTGACATGTTCTGAAAATGCTGAAAGACTGAAATTTCTGAGCATGTCAAACCAGTCTTAGACCTTAGACTTTGGTGTCATTTCCAAGGAACGTACTACTTTTACAAACCTTTCATTAAAATTAGACAGTTTGCTGATAACAACTGTTCTAACTAAAGTGTCCTCTTTCTATCTAGATATAACTTTTATTCTGAGCTTGAGTCAACCCTTACCTTTCCCATAAAAATCTCCCATCACTAGAACAGGTGACTTGAGTAAACTAAATTCTTTTTTTTTTTTTTTACTAAATTCTTTTGGAATTTTTTTTTTTCTTGTATCTTTTAGGCATTTTTTCACACACGGATTGCGTTTTGCTTCACTGACATAGATTATGTCTTGACATAACAGGAGATTTTAATAGAAGTGCTATAAAGTAAAGTGATGCAGGAATCTTGGGCAATAAGAAGTCTTGATTTTCTCTGAATACTATAGAAGTCTTCAGTATTATTTGGAGATTAGGTTCACTTTATTTACTTTTTATTTATTTTTCAAAGTATTTGGTACAGTGTCTCACTATGCAGCCCAGACTTGTGATTTTTCTGTTTTCTGCCTCTCCAGTGCTGGGATTACTGGTGTGCACTGACATGTCTGGACTCACTGGCCAGCTTAGAACACTACGTGGGTGGGGCTGGTGTGGCATGTGGTGCTGGGGATTGAACCTCAATCCTTGAGCTTCCCTAAGCAGAAGCTTAGTCCACTGAGCTATCTTGCCAGTCCAGGTTTAATTTATTTTGATTTATTTATTTATTTATTTTTGAGTTGTGTTATCTTTTATTTTTTAAAATTCATTTTGATGAGAAAAAGATAAAATAGCAGTGAAACAGTTTCAAAATAGGTTAATAGGACAGCTACAATAACTAATACATTGCATATTGTTGTCTTTGTACTAGTTATTCAGAGGACAAGATGTAGACATCATATCTTGTCTAAGCAATACTAGTACAAACCTATCTTCTCAGTGAACTAAGAGAAAGTAGCTGTATAGCTATCCTGACTATCTTGTGTATACATATACTTTTTTCACAAAAAATGGTATTTTATTTATACTTTTGCAAAGTTAGTAACATGTGACCCAAGGTTTCCTAGTGACTAATAGCTGACCTTAACCAGACAGGATGTTTATCTCAGGACTGCGGTAGCTTGTGTGCTTTAGGCCAGGTTCACTTTACAATGCGGTAGTCAAGACATGATAAAGGGCAAAGCACTCACCAACCAGTAGTGCAACATTTTTTTTTATTCATCCACTGCCTATCTGCTTCCAAGAAGAATGAATATATTCCGTTAGCATATATGTTCTTTTCTTAAATATTGAAAAGAAAACTGTAGCTTTTGTTTATTCACTTATTTCCTGTGACTCAGAACATTCCAGTTTTGCCTGAGAAGTTGTTTAGCTCCAAAACAGAGCATATGGAAGTAATATATACTGTAGACATTTTCTAGTTTTCCAATTTTAATTAATATTTGGCAGCCTTGGTTTATGAGCTTTGACTGTCTGACCACATATTAATCAGGCTATATGAATGTGTGAGCTATGCAGAGCCAGAATAAAGAAAATATTCTTATGATAAGTGTACATCAGTTATGCTTAAAATTCTTTAAGAAAGTTTTCATATTAATTTCCACTTCCTTTGGAAGGATATTATCCATCAGATAAAAGCTGTATTTCCCATTTATATGTGGGTCTTTTTTAGCTATATGATTCTCTCAACTAGACTAAAAGTAACTAATTTCTCAGGAAACATTTCTTCATTTTGCAAGTTCTAAAATTGGATCTGTTTTGTTCTTAAAGATTTCCATCATGGGTTTTCGCAGAACTTGTTGCCAGTCTCTGACTATGGTTTCTTGCTGATGTTATAACAAGTTGTTCTCTTGACAGACAGCCTGCCAAGGAACTGAAATACAGCTATTTGCTTTTAAAGAGGAGCATGAGTGAATAAATGCACACTCCGTCATATCCCAGTGGATATGGAATGTAGCAGTGACCCTGATTGCTGCTGCCTACAAAGAAAGGGCTTTGGATAAGACTTCAGAAACTGAAGCAAGGAGCTTGAGCTGGAAGACTGGGAGAAGACTTTGTTAAAAAGAGAATAAGCTACAAAGTGGCACAGACCATTCACAGTGTAATTAATGCCCCTAACAGGAACTTGGATAGTTTTTCATTGTGATCTCTTCTGCCCTGTACCAATGTTAGACTGGTGGATCTAGCAATAGTTATTTAAAAGATTGTGAACAAAATGAATAGCAATGGAGCGGAGGGCTTAAAAATCATGTGTCTATGATTCTTTGCCTTTGGAACCACAATTAAAATTTGTCATTCATAGAGTAAACATTTACCAGCTCATGAGAGTGTCCAGACTGATGTGTACATATCTAGATATCAAGCTGCATCTACTCTAGAAGAAATGTCTTCCACAGAAGTATACACTTGTGTAGATACTCTGTGTGCAAAGATGTTTGAAGTTAGTTCCACCAGTGACTCGATGCTTTCTGCTCTGCAATTTCCACTCACCCTCATTGTCCTATTTTAAGACTTTGAGCCAGAGGCGTTGTGTTCTGCGTCCTTTGGATCATATGGAAGTGCACACCAAAGAGCTTCAGCATGAAGTATTGAAATACATCCATTTTATCTCCAAAGAAGCCTAAGAACTGGTAGGTTACAAAAGGTAATCGTTTTAATCCTTCCAAATGTGGGAAAGCCTACCTATAAAAAAGCCCTTGAAACTGAAAATGGTTGTCCTAAGTTGAACCAAATGACTTCTTTGCTCAATTTAGTAAATTAATAAAACAAGCCAATGATGTGACTTCATCAAAATGTCAAATATGAAACCTTGGGGTCCTCTTAAACTTTTCTCAGCTAGACCTATTCCTGTCCATCTGTTTCCCTGTCCCATAAACTATACCTGTTAGAGCCTTCTCCCTTCTCTTCAGGCTTCTATGTTTATGTTGCTAGAAATGTATTTTAGACTCTTGTCATTCCTTGTATGATAGTCTTCTCTGGACTATGTCATTGATTAATCTACCTTTATTTACTAACAATCTCCAACAGTGCTCAATAATTTATATGACAGAGACAGAAAGAGAGGAAAAAAGGAGTTAGTAGAGAGAAAATAAATACCTTTTTTGTTCTTTGCTGTGTCTCTATCATGTCTCATGTTGCTCTATATGTAGTAGTTGAGAAAAACACATTTTGATCACACATATGATTTAATGCATGAAGGACTGCATACATTACTGGAAAGATGTATTTGAGTTTACTGTACTACAGGTTATGGGCATAGTAATTTTTATAAAAGTAAATCACAAAATGTCAGTTTGAAATGTGAACATCTTTTAGTCCATGGCTTTACCAATGAGGCCTGCCAGATGTGTACTCTACCAACATCTTTAATGACAGTTTAAACTATTTTTTTCCAAGGAAATAGGACATTCTCAATCATTTTGTTTCCTCTTCTCTGAAAACAAAAATTAATTTCTGCTCGTCCTGATTTTATATATAGTGTTATTTTATGTAGTGTTATCTAATAACACTTGTAGTACTACTATTTTAGCCTTTATAAAGGGAGCCAAGAATATTGCTTACCTTTATCACAAAGCCATTGATTCTAGAGTGACTTTTAATTCTATATTGACCTTTCCCTAGAAGACAATTACTTTCAAGGTAAGCATAGTCTGTATATCATGACCCTTGCAAACTTTCCTTCATTTTGTAATGTCAGGGTTACAGGAAAAAAAAACAACCTTAAACCTAGATACATATCACAAGGGGCAATTTGATGTATTCAGTCACTTTGACTCTATTCAGTCAAGTTGATTTTATAATAGACATGTATCAATTGATTGAAAGTCTTCATCCATTTTCTCTGAAATCTAGCTATATTGTGAAG
>NW_004524736.1:2227726-2230472 GCF_000260255.1 Octodon degus | reverse complement strand
ATTGTATATCTTTCAAATTTCATATCTTATTCAAAATCACTACTGACAACAAAAGATTCATATTTAAACTTCAAACTAATATTCTGCATGTGAAAAGATACAGAAGATTTTCATAACTCTAGAATTTCTCCAGCGCTGCCCCGTAGCTCAGTTATTTAAGTGGCTTCTTCAACAAAGCAGTCAGGCTCAGGTTGCTGTGGTTCGATCCCTGGAACTCAAGCTAGCCAAACCTGCTCTGAAGGCATTCTGAGCCAGCCAAAAAAACCCAAAACAAACAAACAAACAAAAAAGTTCCAGAATTTCTCCTTACATGTGGATGATGTTGGACCAGTTAATTAACTTTTTACAACCTCAATTATCATGATGATAAACTGGTGATAACAGTAAGTAACTCACAAAGTCAGTGATGGTGATGATGAGGCTGATGTCATTTATGAAGTACTTCACTGCCAGCTATGTTAAGGACTCAGCATCACCTACATAACCTCTTCTGTAATATCTAAATGGATTATTATTTTTTGTGTGTAGAAAGATAGTTGACCAATTTTTATAGGAAGTGATAGGATTAGAGAATAGATTAGATTTCAAAGTAATAGAGATCACTACGTTATGGCCAAATAGCCTATTAGGAAAATATCCATGCACGACTTCTGTAATTTCTAAGCAATTGTGCATATTGAGAAGAAAGTATAGTTTTTTAAATAGAAGCAGCACTTGAGAATTTAATAAATATGATTTCCTAATGGATTGTATACCTGCTTTCATGTATTCTTCCTTGAAGAATGTTATTATCCTGATTTTCTTCTTAATTTATCATAGGGAGGTAACATTCTATGATTTATTCAGTTCACATATCATGCTAATGTAAAACTACAAAAATAAATTGATACATTCTGGGTTGAAAGAAAATAAGTAACATTGCCTCAGTGTGTTCTAGTAAGTGAAGAAATGCATTTCAGAAACACATTCTTTTTAAAAGAAACTTTTAAAAAATCTATTTATCTTCTGAAATGTAGTTCTCTCACAAATATTCTCTGATTCCATTGTTTTTGGCAGAGCTTGCCCGATATTTTTTGGAATCACAATAAAGAAAATTGTTTTGTAAAGTTACTAAGTGGCAGTCTATTATCTCTCTGGGGTCTCCGCAAATAAGGACGTTCATTATATACAATTTGTTTTAATTAAATTACATTTATAAATCATGATCATAAACACTTTTTAAAAACTGTGTGATCTCCAGTTCTGTTATCTACCCACACATACTCCTGAGCAAGAGTTGTAGACAGACTGTCCTGCTTCCTGATGCACCAACTTACTTAATCTTAGTGGTTGTAAATCCAGGATTTGAGAGGGAATGAGAAAAAGGGACTGAAGGAATAACAAAAATTGAAAGAAGACAAGGTAGAATAAAGGTGGAAAGCATGCCAGTATGCTAAATCTAAAAAAATACATGTCCCATACTTACTATCAAATAAAATACAACCTACAAAGCACATATCCAATACCTTTTTTGTTTTCAGCTAGGTCTACCACATATTTCATTCAGCTATTTTGACATAAATATTGTAATTACACTCGAAAAAAATTTAAAGAACCTTCTGAATTCACAGTTAACATAAAGAGCGAAATACTTTGATTATAACTTCGTCCAACTTTCTAACATTTACCATCATTTCAAGTTAATGACAGTTGTGTAATAGTTAGAATACACTATTGAATTAACTGTCTACAGAGGGTGTAAAAAAAGAAAACACCACAATCATTTCTTGTTCATGCCAAATGTCCTGGGCACTTAGGGACCAACAGTAGTTGTGTAGACAACAAGGTCAACTTTCAGCCTTCAGGCTGAAGAAAAGGAGATTCCTCAAAAGTCTCAAACCACCACATAAAGGCTCTTTCAAAAATAAGTATGTTACTTTCATTAACAGCTCTAGCGACTAGATTATGCAAAGAGCATATCTAGCATGTTATAAATGGTGTAAGAACCAGAAATATTAACAGAAGGAGTCATGACCACCTTCCTCTAAAGCTGCTGCTTGTCTTTCTCAGGCATACATCCATGTGTAGTTACTCTCTGTCCACACATACCATATAGTTACTTTTCAAAAAAGTTGCATAAATTGTATTTTATTATATCAGTATTCTTCCTCCAATATGTACTAACCTCTGAAGTCTTTTCATGGTTATGATGTTATCTAAAAGTGACATATGGTATTTGTTTATTTTCATCCAAATAGACCACAATTATATTAGTCAAGGTTTCTGTTGATGAAGCTATATTTTCATTTATTTTTTTAAATTGTTACAAAATGTCAAGAATTATTGTATATCTAACTTTATAAATTCATACAAGATTTTCTTTCCAATTTATGATTGTATTTTTTTGTTGTGCCACATGCTCTGTTAATAAAGAATGCATTATTGCTAAATGAGACCAAATTATGCCTTAATATACTTGGTGCTGTATTTTACATATTTCATGAAATAAAGATTTAACTTTATACATAAACACCTAATAATCTAATGCATTTGTTATTATTTCTCTATTAATGAATGTCTCCTTTATCACAATTCAAATTTTGCTTTATTTTGTGTTTGAAATAGTACCTTGCTATACAGTTCAGGTTGGGCTTGACTCATTCACTATGTAGGCCAGGCTGGCCTCGACCTAGCAGCGATCTTTCTGCCTCAGCTTCCAGAGTGCTGGGATCATATGTCCATGCCACCACACCTGACTTCATATGGC
>NW_004524736.1:2214668-2226888 GCF_000260255.1 Octodon degus | reverse complement strand
TTTTTTGTGGAACAAGGGATTGAACTCAGGCCAGGCAAGCGCTTATTCTACTGAGCTGTCTCCCCAGCCCCAAGAAGAATAATCTTGATTTTAACGTATCAATCATGTATCCAGAGAAATTGTTGATGCTATTATCAATTATATTAATTCAATGAAGTTAATTTCAAACTGATATATGATAATTTGAGAATTAATTCAAAAATTAAATGAAGACAGACAGAAGTTGCCAGTGATGAAAATAAAAGTATCTCAGAATTCTGGAGATGTAAAGTCTAATACTCTTAATTTACTTTATTTGCCACACAAAGTACATTTCTCTTACTTAAACATATTTTCCTTTAAGAAATTTAGCTATCATTTCTTATCTTATAAAACCAGTTACTGAAATTTGCCCCTTCACATCTAGAATTTAACATCTCAACTGTGTTGCAGCATTAATTTGCTTCTATTTTTTGCATCTGCTAACAATTCTGAGATACTTTATAAATTTAGTTTGAAAAATGTTAAAGTACCTTTAATCTCAAGCCCTTGTTCTTCAATTCTCTGAATGGGATTAAATTGTAGTGTCTCTATTTGTATGTGTTCTAAAATGTTTATGTGCAGGTAGTTTCTCAATCTATTATTGGTCATTTTCATAACAAATTGTACAGATTCATGTGAGCTTCTACTTTTCTTTAAAATCAGGTATTATATCTGGTCTTCATTTGGCAACAAAGTATCTACCCAAAGCAGGAATTATTTTAAATACTCAAAAACAATTAGAACTTGTAGATTCAGTTCAGGCTTCCAAATATATAGTGTTTTAGGACAACAGTTTTGGTTCATTTATTTTTTATTTTTTATTAATTTTAATGAGAAAGAAATAGCAATGAGATAGTTTCAAAACAGGTTTGTAGGACAGTTACAATAATTAATACATTGCATAATGTTGTCTGTGTAGTAGTTATTCAGAGAACAAGATGCAGATATGATATCTTGTCAAGCACTATTAGTATAAATCTTTCATCTCATTAAAATAAGAGAAAGTAGCTGTATATCTATCCTACTTTATATATATATATTTTTTTTTCACTACAAAATGGTCCTTCATTTATATCCACCTTTTCTGTTTTGTTTTCTCAGAGATGGGTGTTCCATTCCCCTTCAAATATTGTAGGTATGTGCATTTAGCAAAATAATCCAATATAGTCTAATAGTCCATACTATGAGGATAGCAGTGTGTAACACTAAAACCTGCTTGAAATATCTATCATTATTGTCTGTTAAATATATACAGCTTATAATGTCATATCAATTATTGCTACACACTCTCTCTTGCAAGTAAATGTATGTCTAAAAAAAAGGTAATAAAAAAACAAGAGACAAGAAAAAAATGTCATAGAATTGTCCTGCTACAATGTTGTATATGGTTAAATTTCTAAAAATATGTGTAAAAATGTGTATTTTTTTTCACATTCTATAAGGATTTAAAATTTACAATATGAATGATTGCTGGAAAATGCATGTTTCATGTTGCGTCTAAGGCATTTGATATTCAGACAGATAGTGACGTTAAGTTCAACTGCTTATTTTATAGAGTAATAATATCATTAAGCTTCTCTTCTGGATGGTTAACAGTGTAAGTGTGCAAACTAAAAAATTAGAGAAAAAGAAGGGCTACAAGGGTAGCCAATATTTTAACCCTAGCCCTTTAAGCTCAGTGAGGACTCTTGACATAAAAGAACCTGTACTATAACATGTTGTAACTCAGTAGTATTCTAAATTTTCTGTTCAAAGAGATTATGGGTTCCCAGAGGAAAGTGATTGGCAACATATAATTTGCCTAAAGCGAGTCCCCTAGAGAGAAAACATTCTCTCAGGCTTTCACAGGTAGCAAATTGGTCAAGCAATGGCCATGTAATCCACGTCGCTGACACTGACAAAAGATCTACAAACTGCTGTACATGGTTTCAGGGTAAATCCTGAGGGGATTTGACTGACCTTGTCAGATACAGAAGTTACATTTCTTGTTATATAGGTCTTGCTTTATCTTAGTCTTAACCATCCAACAGAAAAGTATAAAAATGAGGTATAAAAAGTAAAGCCAAAAATAAAAGTAAAGCCGTATTAATAAGCTGAGATGTAAAAGGCTCAAGTCAACATCTTCTGACTGCCAGTTCTGCTGATTTTTTTTGTTTTTGGCAGGGTATCACTATGCAATTGTGGCTGGCCTGAACTCACTCTGTGGCCAGGCTGGCCTTATACTTGATTTCCTTCTGTTCCAGCCTCCAGAGTTCAGGGATTACAGCTGTGTACCTTCCCACCTGTCATGGAAATGGTTTTGGAACTTAGGCTATATAGTAAGAGAGGACGTATAATCATTATTCAAAGAATGTTCCCACTTTGTTTGAACTAATAATTATATCAACAGTGCTCAGAAGTTTGGAAAGAAACTCAAAGGTGATATAAAATGCATTTTCATTTTAAAATTAAAAATTTGTACAGAGGATATTATATAAATTACTTTAGCAGAAAATGAGGGAAAACTTTGTAATAAGGGCCATAGAAGATGGTTTAATAAATAGACACACCATGATCTTGGATGGTACACTTTAATGTTATAAAGATGTCAATTTAAAAAAAATTAATTTGTAAAATGTATATTTCTTTTTTATGAAATTTGATATGTTTATTATAAAATTTATATGGATTAATACAATGGATAAACAAGTGTGAACATTAAAGCAGAAGGATTTGCTCAACGTTGATAGGGGATTGGCTTATTAAATATTCCTGGCTTTCTGCCTAGCAAGACAACAGAAGTAGTCGTAGATTAAATGACTACTTCAAAAAACATGCCTAGGTAAATATTGGGAAGTTATTAGAAAAAAAGTATAACATAAGCACCTTCATGACCTTCATCTCTTCCCTTTTTTATTCCTCTTTCTCAGTTTGACTCTCTTCTGCTTTCTCTCCTTCCCTCATTAATTTTTCCACACTTCTAAAAAGAAAATTCATACATGAATCAAAATGTCACATTATACTTATAGATATGTATAAAAAATTTTGTGGCTATTAAAATTATAAATAAGGAAAACAGAAATACTTTCTAGATCCAGTAACATGTCAGTCTTGTCTGCATTTTTGACTAAGGGTGTTAAAGAGACCCTAAAGTAAGAGGCAATGTAATATTTATAAGTGTCTACATACTTGTTTCTTTAAGAAATAGCATTTGTTATTTTATTCTAATTATTGCAGATAGTTTAGGCAAATAATTTTATTACCTAAAATTAAGTGAAAGTAATCTCTTCTATTCTCATGAGTTTGAGTATAAAATTAAATGACTTATTTGGAAGAAAATGAATCCTGTCTCAATCTGCTGGTGACTGTGAGTTTGGTGTGACAGGGGAGCACAGTCTGAAGTTAGTTCTGTGGTAGCAGTGCTTCTAAATCCCTGGAAGCCAGAGAAATTTGTAGTCAGAATCCAAAAACATAGTGAAATAAAATTTGTCCTCAAAGGAATAAACTTGCGTCTTTGGCCTCATTAATTATATGATGTTCTCTGAGTCCAAAAATTGCAGTCTATGCTATTCAGAATCGTATTCATATACTAAAAATAATGAGTTTTTCTTTCTCTGCACATCAGTAAAGTCCTGCCAACTCTCACTGTCCTGATGCCTCAGGACATGTTTATACCTATGATTTTTGTTTGTTTGCTTTTGAGACAGGATTTTGCTTTGTAGTTTGTTTAGCCTTGAACTCGTGAGATCCTCCTGCCTCAGCTCCCCACGGGCCAGGGTATAAGCATGGACCACCATGCCCAGTTGCTATTGCTATTTTTTATGTCAGTGAAATTACTTGAACTCGTCTCAATTCCATCCTACCTACAGTGTCTTGTCTCAGTTCTCCAGGAATTTAATCTTGATAACCTGTTCTTATATTTTTGGTCATATAGAATATTCAGACTATTGACTACTGCAAATTGACACAGTAAAATGTCTTCATTCTTGCAGTGACAATTAGTGATGGGCAATGGCTTACCTGCATGTTGATGCCCACCCGACCCAGGCCACTGCTAGAGCTGAAGTCCACAGGTGAGTGGCAGTGAAAAACGAGTGCTGAAGGCTTAGCATAGAAACCTCCATAGCAAACATGGAGAATAGCTTAGGTCTCTGTACTTACCCATCTCTTTTGTGTCCTTTTTGTATTTAAGAGACACTTGTGGGACAGACTGGTAATTTAAGAAACACTTTGTTAAGAATTTCTTGTGTCATGAGTTAGTCATCTAAACTGTCTGGGTCTCAAGTTCAAGAACTAATATAAAAAGACCAGGTAAAGTGCCCTTGAGGTTGTCTTTAAGCCCTTAGATTTATGATTTAAAATTTAGGGAGAAGTAACTTCAACTGTTACCTTTATAAAAGAAATTTTGTTCAAGATCTCTGCCAAAGTTTATATTGGATAGAAAATAAAAAAATCTTCTAGACCTGTTGCAGCAGTTGCTAAGGAGACCAGCTACACAGTGGTCCAGGATATTAATCAGGAACATCTTCTTGAGTAGTTGGCCATAGCATCAGAAATATATCCATTAGAGAAAAATTTCTTCAGAATGTATTGTATATTCACTGATGTATGATTGTAATTTAAATATCTGTAGAAGTATTAATCTTTTATTAACTGTGAACATTTTATAACATCAATTTTCCAGCATTGAGACAAGCTCGATACATTCCAAGATGAGGAAAAGGACAGAAGATCTAGAATACGTAGCACACATAGAAGAGAATGGAAATGCAGCTTCACAGAGAGTAACCCCAGATTAGGGCGCTGTTTGTAAGATACCACTGGCATCCTGGAGAGGCAGGAACTGAGATGAAGAAAGAGACATGAGAAAACTAGAGCAGGGAGGTTCTGAAGGTGGCTTCTTTGGATGTCATGCCCAGCATCAATGTGCTTCAGATATGAGGTGAGTAGGGAGGAAGGAAGAAACAGCAAAACCTATTGATTTAAAAATCCAGAAATTGGAGTCCTGTGTTTGAAACTAGGTGACTGAGTACTTGTGTAGCATGTGTGAAGCTCTGGACTCACTCCTCAGAACTGCAAACAAACAAATACATAAACAATCTAGAAATCTGTTTTTCTAATTTAAAATTTTACAGTACATGCTCTAGATATAGTACATTATTCAGTTATTTATAAAACTAGAAAATTTCTTGGTATAAATATAAGGCTATATGTTTGTGCTTATTTCACAAAGAAATCAGTAGACATTAACATCTTCAGGTCCAGGGAGGTTGATTTTTAACTGCTTTTTAATATATTAGTGCATCTTCACAATACAGAGTGTTTACATTCAGCTTGCTGAATGGAGACACGTGCATGTCTTGCATCTTGACATCTTGATCACTTCTACTTCCCTTGGCCCCCCCCAATATTCCACCTACTTGTTCCCACAGAGACACTTCCCAAATCTGCAGTCTATCACCCTGTTTCTTAAAATGTCTTTTATTTTTCTCTTCATTCATATTCTAGGCAAATCATACTAAAGCAGGCATGTAACATTTAACCTTCTGTGACTGACATATTTCCTTTACAATATGTTTAGAATTATGGTCTGATGATTCAGTTTTCCTACAAACAATCCAAGTTGAACAATCCAAGTTGTCCTTCTTGATATATATATATATATATATATATATATATATATATATATATATATATATTTCATTCATTCATTTGTTGATTGACATATAAACTTCCTCCATAATTTAGTGATGTTAATTGTGCTGCTATAAACTTGAATATTCATCTGACTGTAATATGATGATTTTATTTCTTTTGGCAAGATACCTAGAAGAGGTATGTTTGGGCCAAATGGGATCTCATTTTTAGTTTTTGAGGAATTTACATAGCAATTTCCATAGTGCTTGCATTTTACATTCCACCAACAATGTAGAAGATTCACTTTCCTCACAGTCTTTCCAGCACTTCTTTTTTGTTTTTTAGTCCCTATGATAAGCACTGTTACGGGAGTAAGATGTTGAACTTTTTCTCAAATAGTAATTGACCACGTGTACTTCTGAGAAGTGGATATTCATTTCAATTGCCTAAATTGATTATGTCTTTTAGTTTGGGGCTCTCCTTTTTTTGAGCTCTTTATACATTCTAGATATCATTCCTCTGTCTTAGGAGTAGCTGAAAATTTTTCCCCATTCTATAAGTTGTCAACTCACTGTGTTGATTGTTTCCCTTACTATGCAGAAGCTTTTAATTTGGTATAATTCCATTTGTTAGTTCTTGGTATTATGTCTTGTGCTGTTGGGTTCTTTCAAGGAAGTCTGCGTATATTGATGTCTTTGAGAGTTTTATAGGTTTTTTCTTATTGTAGATTCAGTGTTTCTGTGTTTATATGTAAGTTTTTGATCCATATTGATTTGGTATTAATGCAGGGTAAGATGTGGATCAAGCTTTATTTTGTTGAATTTAGATAACCATTTTTCCTCTTTCACAAAAAAAGGCCATCTTTTACCCAGTAAGTATTATTGGCTCCTTTGTTTCTATCTTTTCTATTCTGGTTCAATATATTTGTCATCATCATGCTGTTTTTAATGTTTGTTTTAGTCAAAGACTGCAAGGAAATAATTTAATACAGGACATATGATTTATACAATTACTTTATAGTATTCACCCAAAGAGTCCAGTACAAAAGAGTACAGGAGATTGGCTCACAACCTAGAGACCGAAGGAATCCACAGAAGGCCTGGATTGCACAGCACTGTCTTGCGTGGATCCAGCTAAAGATCTAGAACCTATAACCATGCCCCATCCACATCCACCTGGAGGTCTAGAGGCATGGCAATGTCTCAAGCAAGTCTGTAGCAAGGATCTGTGCTAAGGCTCCAAGGTCAGGGGTAGAAGCTCGAAGGTTTGTGCCAGCAGCTGAAGGATCTGTGCCTGCAGGCTAAGAGTTCTGCCTGGAGCCAGAAAGTTATGCTCAAAGTACAGACTAGAGCTCCCTTAAAGTGAAACATAGCTATTCCGTGACAACAAGGTCCTGGATTCCTCTGCAATGAGAACAGCCAAATTCATATCAGAAAAGCCTGCATGACAAGCTCCTCTGAAAGAACCAATAGCTCTACAGGTTCCCCTCCAGTTCTCCTTTTTAGGCTGTTGGAAACAGTCCTCAGGTACATCTTCCACACCCAGAACCATGCTGATTCAGTTCAGCTGGGTGTTACAAGTGGCCCACCAGTTGTCAATGCACCACAGTACTACAGTTTTGTAGTCTGGGATTGTAATACTTCTTTTCTTGCTCTTGTTGTTCAGGATTACTTTGAGTATTCTGGGTCTCTTCTGGGTTCTTATACATTTTTGATTGATTTATCCAGTCTTGAAAAAAGCTGATAATAGTTTGATAGAAATTGCTTTAAATTTATACATAATTTTTAGAAATATAGTCCTTTGATGGCATTAGTTCAGCCTATCCAAGAACAGGAAATATCTATTTTCTAATTTCCTATTCCATATATTTTTTCAGAGCAGTGTAGTTTTTGTTACTGAGTTTTTTCACTTACTAGATTAGAATAAGACTTACCTATTAATCTTTTGAAGCTATTATCAATGGGATTGTTTTTCCTTAAAGGATTTTCTCTTGATGAGCAAGAATCCAATACATTTTTTTTCCAGTGTAAGTGGAATCCAATACATTTTGAATCCTGGAATTATGCTGAATGTATTTATCAGCTCAAAAGTCTTTTGTTGGACTATTTTAGATCAGGTATGTAAAGGATGATGTCATCTGTATATAGCAAAATCTGGACCTATTTTTTCTTGTTCTTTTTTTTTGTGGAACTGGGGATTGAACTCAGGCCCTTGTGCTTGTCAGGCAAGTGCTTATTCTACTCAGCTATCTCCCCGGCCCCTCTCTATTTTATTGTTTAATTCTTTCTTTCTTTCTTCTTTCTTTCTTTCTTTCTTTCTTTCTTTCTTTCTTTCTTTCTTTCTTTCTTTCTTTCTTTCTTTTTGCCCTGGTGAAAATCTACATCAAAATATTGAAGAAAAGCAGTGAAAGTGAATTCCCTTCTGTTGTGTCTGATTTTGGAAGAAATTATTTGTTTTTGTCTATTGAATTTGGCAAAGAGCTTGTCACCTAGCCCACTCCTTCCTCCTGCCTCTATTATCTCTTGACCCCTTTCATTTTGAGAAAAAAAAAACTATCTTCCTACTTGACTTGGAACTTTTTCCAAATTAGAACATATACTAGCCAACTAAACAATTTTAAGTAGATGTAAAAGAGTTGAAATTACACCCTGGATATTAACGTGTCATATTGCAAGGGAACTAGAAATCAATGACAAAATAAATACAAAAGTCATGAAAGTGCATGGAAACTAAACAATACATTATTGGCCACCAAAAAAAAAAATACGTTACAGAAGAAATTAAGAAAAAAATAAGATTTCTCTATGACTAAATGACAATACCTGTACAACATAGCCGAACTTATGGGATACAATGAAAGTAGTCCTAGGAAAGTGACCTTACTCTCATAGCTGTGGTGCCCACATCACAGGAACAGAGAGCCCAAATAAACAACTGAATAATGTACTTCAAGCAGCACACAAAACTTTCTTCAAAATGAACCACTTCTTAGGCCATAAAACATGCTTTTACATAAGCAAATAAGTGAAATGATCTCCAAATTCTAGTTAAAAAACCTAGAAATTGATGCTAAAAGAATTAAAATATATACACCAATGGAGAGTAATTAATCCATTTTTGAGTAATCAGAGAATCATGGTAAAAATCAAGGAAGAAATTATAAAGTTTTTAGTATTAAATGACAACAACAGCACAACATAATAGAATCTTTGAGACACAAGGAAAGCTGTCTTTGGAAGGATGCATACAGCTCTCAATGCCCACATTAGAACCCTAACAATCATGACAAGCCTGAAGGCCCAGAAAAACAAGTGCAATACAAATCTGAAACTTGTAGGAGGAATGAATTGCTTTTAATTATTGACACAGAAAATACAAGTGGAGAGCTATAAGTAGTGAATCCCATTAGATGTTAAAGCAATTTTTTTTACCATATTTTGTCTGTACCTAGAATCATATATTAAATAGCTCTGGGACAATTTTTGTGTTCATATTTCTCTGAAATAATATGTTATGTATATATTTGAAATATTTCCTTGGTTACATATTTAGACAGATGCTTTTACTGCCCCTCAGGAAGCTCTTGAATTTTCCTTGACTGCATGAATAAATCAAGTTCAATACTTAGAATAACATGGTACACCAATGAATAAAGTTGTCATATGTCATGCCGGCATTGCCCTAGACCAGTCGTGGCAACGCTATGGAATACGTGCAGCATCAGGCTGTCTGTAGGTATGAAAACCCAAAAGGCTCACCAGCAGAACCCTAGTGAATCATACAGTTCTCTATATCTAATAAATTTATTTATTTATTTTTTATTTTTTGCCAGAACCAAGGATTGAACTCAGGCCCTTATGTTTGCCAGGCAAGCACCTATTCTACTGAGCCATCTCCCCAGCCCTTATATCTAAGAAATTTAGATGGATATAAATAAACCCAGGTCTGGGGAACCAAGTCACTGGCTACTGTGCTGGAAACAATTGAGTACACTCTAGGTTATGTAAACTTGGAAGTGGTAGTTTGCAGTGACTCTTAATTTCTAATACTAGGAATATGAGATAAAAAGGCAGGAGAGGTGGAAAGAATGACATGTAAACTACTGTGAAAGTTGGTATTGCTTTTACTCAACAAAGCTAGAACTACTACTGTATGATCCACAAAAAATGCTTGGAGGATTTCTCTGACAGAATTGAAATTCAGTTCTCCAACAGATATGAGATCTTCATTTCAGTGTTAGTCACAATAGCCAAGACACAAAGGCAAAGTAAATACCCACTGATGAATGAATGAGTAAAGAAAACAGCATAAACACATGTGAAGGGCTTTAAAATGAAGGAGATTTTGCTATATATGGCAGTAGGGATGAGCCTTGAGAACTAAGTGAGACATTTCACTTAGTGAAGGCATCAAAGACAGAGAATAGAATGGTGACAACCATGAACACAGGATATGAGAAAGTAGGGAGTTTTAATCAATAGAAATAAAATTTCAATTATGCAAGATGAATTAGTCCTAGAGATGCACTATTCCTACAGTAAACAATGTGATATTGTACACTTCAAAATCTTTTAAGAGAGTGGAGTTCATATTAGGTATTCATCCCACAATAAAAAGTAAAATATAAAAGATAGACAAGAGAAAGCCATGTACTTCAAGAGCATTTTCTGAATAACCCAGCTCAACAACTGTTCAAGGAAATGTTACTTAGGGATGTAAAAAAATGCAGACTAAGGCAGTGGATAAGAACAAGTGGTTTGACAGCAGGAGGCCTATTATCATGGGCTAAGTGGGCTAAGCAGAAAGAAAAACATGGTGTTCAGGAATCTCAGCACAAAACTATGTACCAAGAGAGAGGAACGCATCACAACAAGGTGAGTTTGAGACAGCAGTGTTGATGGAAAGAGACCATGCCCATTAATCTTGATATGTGCAAGGGTTGGCAAACCCATGGCAGATTAGCAAAGGACACTTCTAGGAGTGTCAGTGGTGTATTTCCAGAAGTGACTGCCACACAGGCAAACAAACTGAAGAGCATCACCACCCAAACAGACCTTGCCCTCACAGGAAAAAGAAAAAGCAGGTATGCGTTGGAAAAGTTCCATTGTGTCCATGTAGATGAGTCCTTTGCTGCCCTCACCCATGGACCTCAGACTCCATGGTTTTTCCACTTTTCCCATGCCAATCCAAGCAGCATCTGTCAGGCAGCTCTCAGGCCATCACTCTAGGTCTGGTGTTGTATCCTTGACCCCCTCAGTCTGTAGCTTACAGTTTCTAGGACCTGGAAGTGACTGGAGCTTCTGGCTCAGTGGTGTAGGAACAGCCATGGTTGGTGCTTCTGCCTCAGCCTCTCTGCCTAACTGGAATCCCCTTGCAGAATTGGGAGTAGTTTTTAATAGTTGAAAGATAAATTTTCAGAAGTTTTCTTGTCAACTACCTATTGTCACTTTGAGATGTCTACATTGAAAAAAAAATTTTTTTTTTACAAATTTTATGAATTCTGAGGGAGTGGATAAACTGTTGTTTCATTGTTGGAAAACTATGGACTACTAAGCCAGGAAGGAATTAAATAGTATCTTTACTCTGTTCACAATCACAGAATAACAAACTGTACCTTTTCTCAGAGCTCTCCTCTCATTGTTTTCTGATCTGAACATTCCTAATTGTGCCTTTACTCTCTGAAATAGTCAAGCTAGACACTGACCCAGAAATGAGATATGTATTTTCAGTGACTTGATAAAATAGCTGATAAAAATGATATTTCAGAGCATAGCCGAAGATGCATAAACCTATAAATATCTATAGCATGATTGAATATAAAATTTAATTGTATAAGTCACATGTAATTTTTAATTTTCACTGTGAATATCATTTAAATCATATCAGTAAATCAATAATTAACATCAGAACCATGGTGCATGCTTGTAACTACTCCAAAGACTGTGGCAGGAGGGTTTCACTCTTAAGGTCAGTTTGGATAACTTAGGGAAACCCTGACACAAGATAAAATTTCAAAAAGGATTGAGAATATACTGCTGTTGTGGAGTATATGTGTAGTATTCTGAAGTTCTCTTCAATCTACAGTACTGCAAAATAATTGAATCAATAATGCAGTCTGTTTTGCCACAGTCTTTGGGACACAGTCTGGACAGACACAATGTGTCCATGTGAGTATGAATCAGCTGTGAATCAGCAGTGTAGTTTGGAGGAGCAGCTATTGAAGCCTGTAATCTACAGCTCACAGTGGAAAGCACTGTTACTTTACTCTGTTGTTTATATTGTTATTATATAGGTGTCACTCTTCAGTTAGCAGGTATGCCTCAGAATCCTATTGTCTGTATTCTGGAAATTGACTCCTTATTTATCTTATATGTATTTCAAAATAACTAGAAACAGAGTTATGAGTTCTCTATGCTTCCTTTTCTATAAACATGTCATAAAATATTAATTGTTCATACAAATGTTTTTTTCCATAATTTTGTTGAGAAACAAATAGCAATGAGACAGTTTCAAATCAAATTGGGAGGACAGCTTCAGTAATTAACACATTGCATACATTCTTCCTAGTAGTTAATTGCTGTAC
>NW_004524736.1:2211602-2213188 GCF_000260255.1 Octodon degus | reverse complement strand
GACTGAAACCTCTAAAAGCTGTCAGCCCAAGTAAGCTTCTGCTCCTGTAAACTGTGGGTGCTTGGTGTTGCATCCAATGATGGGAAAAGGACCAGGATGTATGCCTTGCTTTGTGCTTTCTCAGTGTGTACATCTATGTGTGTGCATTCACAAATGCTTCTTTTACTTTATTCATTTCTTTTTTCAGCTATTGTGGTCAAAGTAGCCATATCTGGTAAGTAAATAGGAAGGCAGCCCCAACTGTCTGTCCTTACTGGAGGTCCAGACTCCTGAGAAGATGACTGGGGTACTCCCACGAGCATGGAGGATCAGGTGGGGCTGATGTTTTCAAATAGATGGGTCTGACTGCATCCAGTGCTTTTCCAAAGTTCCTAAGGATTCAACGGCTTGATAAATAATCTAATAATGAAACATTTGAGGAGGTCTTTAATATTTAGTCTGAACACCAACTCAGATATGCCGGGATTCCAGTGTCTGTGCTGGAGTAACAGGCAGGGTGATGGCAGCCGAGGCTGTAGTCTTCTTTCTGCCATCTGTCCCTTTCATCTTTCTTCTTCTGTTCTATTTATTTATTTATTTTGGAAAAGAGGAGAAAACAAGATGAGAAGGAAGGAAAATGGTAATGGCACATTAAAGAAGCTATGACAGGTTTGCTTTAGAACACTGGTGCGTTTTGAGTGACCTTGGTACAGTGGTCAGCCTTGAAGAACACATTAAAAAACATATTTACACCTTTGAAATTCATATCCAGAAAAACGTGGCCCTTAAAGATTTCCAGTTTGTGGTAGTTCCCATACATAAAACTTGATGTTAAATGCAATATGAAGCTGAGGGAAGACTAAGGGTTTGCTGTATGAGGACTTTGAGCTCAAATCTTCACTGATTTTCCTACTATCTGTGATAATTTGATAGATTGCTGAGGCTTTATAATTATTGGTTTTTACATCTACATTATGGAGCCAATAAATTCTGACTCTAGAAGATGGAGGATCAGGGTCTTGATACACAGTAGTTTCTCAATAACTATTTGTTCTTTCCCATTAAACAGACATAGGCATGATCTTTAATCTTCATATTCTTTAATCTAAGAAATGAATGATAATGTTTATTGAACATTAACTATGTTCCAGATACTGAGCTAAGTGCTTTCATACATTAACCCATTTAATTCTTAACCACTTTATAAATTAGGAACTATTATGAACTTCATTATCTGGTCAGGGAAAATGAGGCATTTAGAGTTGCAGTAGTGTGCCTGAGATGGTTTAACTGACAATTTGGTTTGCTTATCTTGTTTTTTTTGCTGTTATTTACAGCACTTTAGGTTTCTTCAGGCAGTATAAAATTCAAGCATTTATTTCAAAGCAGTATTATACGAAATTTTAGAGAAATATTTTCACCAAAGTCATGGAGTAGCTAATGAAAATATTTATTATAGTTTAAATAAAAAATGTCTCCCAGGGGCCTGCCCGCTAGCTCAGCCCATTAAAGCGCGTGTTTAGGCAGAGCGCAGTGGCTGGGGTTTGAACCCGGTGTGCTGTGCCAGCCCTGCTGCTGGGGCACGCTGAGATGCGGATTGAGACTGG
>NW_004524736.1:2209535-2210363 GCF_000260255.1 Octodon degus | reverse complement strand
TGGTGATTCTCTCAAATTTCCTCAGCTATTGGCCTGTGGACATTTCTCTCTGACCTGAGACTAATGAATTTGATGACTGATTATACTTCTGTCCAGTAAGCTGCTAGAGGAGAGATATAAGTCTCTCTGAATCTCTTATCATCGTGTACCTTATAGCTTTCCTTTATTTTGGGCACCATCATTGTGTGCCGGCCCTTCAATCATCACTTCTAGTTTCACATTCAAAGCTCTTACTGAAAGGTTCCAAAATGTCACACAGATAAGATACATGGGTGTGTGGAGGAAATAGAGAAGCCCTTGCTCTATTTGTATGCACTCTAATCCTGCCACTGCAAAGACATAGATGCATACTGCTTTTTGGTTGGCAAGCTACAGGAGAAGACAATTTTCCATGAAAAATTTTTCAGAAAAATAACTTCTTTAAGGTCCTGGTAAACACCTTTGTCACAGACATGCATATAGGTACATCTGAAAACGATCTTTTAAAAAGTATATTGGCTTATTTGTTGACTATCTGATTAACCAACAGATCTTAATATATTCTACGTTCAAAAAAACTAGGGGCTGTTTTTTTTCCCACCATTGCACATGTACTTCATTATGGTTACTGCTTTCTAATTTTATTGTCAGATGCTCAGAAAAGCTTGTATGTGATGTATAAAAATAGTTTGGGACCAGTTTCTTTCAAAATCAGAATTTATGCATCTTTGTGTATTTGTGTCTTTGAAAGAAGAAAATCAAGATAAGTCTGATTGTCCCATTATCTATCATAGCAGTTAGAGTCTTTTTCTTTCACCTGATATGACCTTTGCTTTCCTTAAGAATATA
>NW_004524736.1:2207924-2209230 GCF_000260255.1 Octodon degus | reverse complement strand
TTTGATTAACTCTCCCTAGTCTAACTTTATTCCATTCCCTTTCCTCTTGATTCAACATGTTCAGAATTGTCCCATATATAATTTTATGACTCTTGTCCTTACAAATTACCTAAATTCTGTGACTCCTGCATCATCTAATCCTCACTTTACAGATTCTCATAATCTCAGTATACCTCATATAATTTCCCAATCCACTAACATATTTTAATCACCACTGTATTGCATTTCATTAGCATTTCATCCTAGGGTACCATGAGTGACAAAGTTTAAGAGTTAAAACATTACTTTGTTTAAGAATTTATACATATTTTATCTAGGCTACTGGTAATCCAACTCTAAAGTTCTTTATAAGAATATACTTTTCAATCATTTTTAGTATCAACTATTATGGCTTGAGTTTTCAGAAAAATAGACTCACTGACATACCTTACCCAAGAGGTTTCCTGTTGGATACTCTTGAAATTATTACCTGTGAAGAAAAGGAAAGGAATGAGAATTCAACCTAGAAGTGGGACTGTGGTTCACCCAGAGACTTCTGCTGACTCTTGGGAAGTGGCCTTTGGCATTTGTCACATGACACAGTGATGAGGTTGAACACTTTCTGTCCCTACATCAACCAACTAAGGCGTCAGCCTTCCCCCAGGAAGAGCACACTTTTTGGGGAAGTTGATTCTCTCCTGTAGAGGTAAAGTGGCTGAGGAAGCTGTATCCTTCAGTTTTAAAGAATAAGCATGTGATGGTACAACACAGACACGTCTAAATTATATAGAGTTAGACTCTACAATCGATATCTCTTTTAGATTTTTAAAAATAAAGAGCTTTTTTCATTTTATGCTCATATTGCTCTTACTGTGTTCATGTTCATAATATATTTTTGCACTGAAAATTATTAAAACAAGCTTCCCTCTCTTTAGTCATCTCACAAGGCTGTGTTTAACTGCAAAGGAAGCCTCATACTGACAGACATGAGTATCAAGAAGTGAAGGGATATCTTAGAATACAGAACAGAGTCAGTGTAAAATATTCCTTATGGAAATGTAAGTATACACATATTGTCCCTATTTGAGCTGACTTTCATTACATTTAGAGATTCATTTTTGTGTCCCAAATAAAAAGTAATCTGCAGTGAAATCTTTTGTATGCATTTTTTCTATGCTAGACTTAATTATATCATTGTGCAAATAATGTATTTACTAAAATTTGTGAAGTTTTTCTTACAAAAATTTATTATCTCTTTCTTGAATTTTTCCTTTTTCTATATTGACTCTAATTTGTTTGATTATTCATTCTTTGTTTAGGTGCCAGG
>NW_004524736.1:2164490-2206989 GCF_000260255.1 Octodon degus | reverse complement strand
TATATATTTTTTGCTACTTATATTACCCAGAATTTTATGGACATTTACCTGGTTTTCCAAAATGTTAGCAGTTGTGTTATTTGAATTATAAATCTCTCCACACATCTCTTTCTTTCTGTTAGGTCCATTTAATTCTTTTGTGAAATCTTAGAGAGTAGACTGCAGACCTTTTTCCCTCCTACTATCAAATACTTCAATGTTCTTCTATAGACTACCACTCTCTTCCATAACAACTACAGCATTATTGTAAATGTTAGAAAATAAATGTCGATAAACCCATCACAAATGTGAATGGTGCCTTCTTGTGGCTGTCATGTAAGTGGGTTCCCCATACCTGAGGCAGCTTGGGTGGGCCGTCAGAATGGAAGGAGGACAGCCAAGCAAATAGGAAGATAAGAGCTGTCATTACAGTGCTTGATGGACTAGAAGTGCTCAATAAATTTTAACTGAATAAGTTATATCAGAATTGCCTTTGATGTTCCATATGGTTTATAAAATGTATACCAAATATATAAATTTCCATACACAACTTTACTTTTTGTAAAAATATTTAGGGTAATAAGCAAGTGTAATTACACAGGTAATATTGTAAGGTAATATTATAAAGTTAATGCCACTATTCTTATTTGCAGAAATCTTCAACAGAATGAAAGAATGTTTCTATTTATTTGTTTAAATTTTCCTATATCAACACATCGTCACTTTTTGTCACAACATACATTGAAGTAAAAATACACATTCTGAATCTGTGATCTGCATACAAATGCAGCCTTCTTTCAGATTTTGTGACTCTTTTCCAGCTGCTTTGTGATAGGAAGCCAATTATGTTCAGTATATCATACAGAGGAAGCAATTACATTCGTTTTCTTGGGCACTGAGAAATTTGATAAGGCTGACACTTGGCACATTGTGCTGTGATAACAGTTAATTTTTTAAAAGGCACAAAATATAGGCTAGTTGAATTGAACTCATTTGTTTTTAAATTGTTAGAAATTGTGTTACCTTAGATGTTTTCATGTGACAAGAGGGAGTGAAAAATTAATTTAGAACTCTGTTCTTAATGTAAAATGGATACTAGGCTCATTCAATTAGAATAAGATACTTCATTCCAAAAAAAAAAAAAAAACCCACCAATTTCTGGAACCTTATGATTAGCTTCAGATGGGACCAGACCTTTGAGAAACTGTAGAACTATTAGCGAGCTTAATGTTTCACTGAATTCTGTTTAAAGACAATGGTTCTTTCCCTTTTGTTGTGTGACGTCCATTATCCACTTAACTTCTCTATGTCTTCATTAACACATTCTATCAGAAAGACCAGTCACATTTTCAAGACAAATTGCTCAATTATACATGCAAGAGATATGTTTTCATTCATTTATGGAATATCCTTGCCAAGAGAGAGGAAACACTGTCCAATATTCTCAGTGTACCATGTTTGTGTTAAGAATTCAAGTATTGGGCACACCAGTGGCCCAGGAAGATCTTCACTTGAACCAGGACTTGGAAAGAACTTGCTACATGGATTGTTCAAAGAGGGGTGACAGTCATCCAGAGAGTGGCAAGTAAATGATAAAGAAAAGGGAAGCGTGATACATTGAGGCAATTATATGTGATCCAGACTGTCTGGAGGAAGATATGGAAATATGTTTTAATTTTTCTGAAATCAATTTGGAAATCAGTCTGTTGTCTTCAGGTGGATGTCATAATAGTACTCACCTATTTTCAGAAATTTCCAGGTTTGGATGATAAAGTGTATGGTCACTTGGAGATAGATGGAGATAAATGCGAACAATATGGAAAATGGGGCCAAAGAGCTAGACAAGGATTCTATCCTATAGCCCTCAGAAGTCAGAGCACTTATGGAATCCATTTGAAGACAGCAGAAAGCTTCTATTTAATTTAAATTAAACCAGACACAAAACATACAAGTCTTCTTTTGGATGATCAAGCACTAATGAAAGGGAGAGGCATTTTATTGAAGAATCCCTTCCTGATAACTTCAATTCGTGGCACAGGACAGCATTGGAAACACTGGCTTTTGTGTTGATTTATTTATGTCTACATAAAATATAAACTAAAAGTTTTCAACTTGGCTAATGACTATTAAACATTAAGATATGTTTAAATTTATCTTAGCATATTTGTTACATAAAACAGTTATTCTTGTGTATTGCTTTCAGGTATTTATTGGAAGTACTGCATATTAATGAAATTAAGAAGCATAAGAAACTACTTGGAAAAGCCATCTTGTGTGCCACACAGATTTTTTTTGTAAGAAAATAAAATTATTTAACATCAAACAAAAAATTAAAACCAATTCTCAAGGTGTTCTTTCCTCCGAGATGAAGTTCTACAGCTGAACTCTCACGTAAGCCCACAAATCCCCTGAGATCTGCTATCCTTTGCCACCTCTGTAGAGCCTCATCTCACCTAGATTTCATTAAGGCTCTGCTGTGATAAATGTGTCCTCCAATTACTCCAGAGACTTCCGTTCAGGCTGTGGAAAATGGATAGTGTAAATGCTATGGAGCACTGACCATTTCGTAATAACAATTCCAGTGCTGTCTCCCAACAACTCATTTACAATAGAGTAAATACTGACTGCTGGTCCATGCCAAGAATTTTGCTGCTGCAAGAGTAACACATGGGCTAAGCAAATACAAATGCACATAATATAAGGCCAGAAATATATTTACATGTGGAGAAGTTTGGATTTCACAGCTAAAATAGAAGCACTGATCTGCCTGCTTTATTTCTTTGCGTGTTATATTATTTCAGTTGTTCTTTCAGGCACAGCTTGATTTTCCCTCATAAAATATTATTTTGTGTTCTTTTACATTAAGTTTCTTGGGAAAGAGATGAAGAAGAATGCAAGCTTTAGAGCATTGCTGCTGTTGCCTGAGTATAAAAGCGCAAAAAGCAGGAAGTAGGATAATGATGGTGTAAAATGTAATTTGGGGATCTCAACATATCAGCTGACTGTTTCTTCGAAGTAGGTTAAATTGTTTAGTCATCCAATAAGTTGGTCCAGTACCAAACTTTATCAGCCAACATTCAGCCATTTCTTTTGTTTTAGACATTCATTGTTTTTTCTGTTACTGACTTATGTTTATACTGATAGTAGCTTGTGTGGCCTGGATACCACAGAATACAAATAAGGGGCTAAAAAGAAATGAATGAAGAAAATCTAGAATCTATGTCAGTAAATATCACAGTAACATTGGAAGCAATAAAGGTATATACTCCATTAAGTCACTACTGTCACAAATGACCAATATTTTTATTTCTGTAATATTCAGATGGAAAGAAGGTACTTTTAATTACAGCAGCCAAACTTAAAATATAAGCCTCTAAAATTTAAGCTCAACGGTAGTACTCAAACTCATGGGACATACTATGTGCTATTTAGGATGGCAAGGATTAGTAAAAAGTACAGTATCAACACTGCAAGAGAATGAAAATGCTAGGCTAAAACAAGACTATTTTTTATCCATGAAGTTTGAAATATACATAAAAACAAAACATAGAATACTTGGTATGGTAAGTGGTAGAGAATGTGATGTTTTATATACATTTTAGTTAGTGGAAATAATATAATTTTCATACAATAAATTACTTCTGATGGCTTCAAATTTCTGTCATTTCTCTTTATGAACTTCCGCATTACATTGAAGACTATAATTCATTAATAGAGGCTTGGATTTTTATTTCAAGATGACTTTATTTTATTCTTCAGATTTAATATTTTCCACATCTCGCTCAGAATCCACAAGATTAAGGTGACTTTCTCATTATAAATTATAATAAATTGAATTTTTGTACTATCATAAATAGATTAAAAGAGACAATAGCTAATGACATGCATTGCTACATTGTTCAAAAATATAGGGACCAGGGAGATAGCTCAGCAGTCTAAAAGCCTGTCTGGCAAACACAAGGACCCAGGTTCGATCCCAGGTAACTCATGCCATGCTGGCATTGGAAGCCAGGGCTTGCTGTGCCAGCCACTGAAACCAGGCTTGGTGGCACATGTTTGTAATCCCAGCGGTCAGGAGGCTGAAACAGGAAGATCACTATGAGTCTGAGCTGCATAGCAAGACCCTGTACCAAATACATTTTAAAAAGTAGATAGATAGATAGATAGATAGATAGATAGATAGATAGATAGATAGAATGCATGCTAAATTTTCTGAACACATAAATGATAAAAATATGAATTATGGTATTTGTGAACTAATTAAAGTAACATTTATAGCTGTCAATGTAAGTGGTATTGTACATCATAAATGCATAGTTTATGTGTTGAATTAAAACAAAATTTTAAAAGTTAACATTTAAACTGAATGTTAATAATAGGAATTCCAGATCCTTCTAACAAAAGTAAAATGATCTTACACAAGAAAAGAAAAAGAAATATTAAACATTTATTTGAAGTCTATTAGAAGTAAAATAAAAGTCTGTTAGAAGTGACAAATACATTACTGTATAAGGAATATATTGTTTCTTAAAATAATAACACCTAAAATAACTACATAAGAATAATATTATTTCTCTTAAAAATGTCCCAAGTACCAGTAATAGCTTATTTCTCATATTATTGAAACTAGATATAAATGTCCTTTAATTATATAAAAGCTTTCTTGTTATGACTCTTTTCACAAAAAAGTTATGCTTCAAAATACTTTGGAGTGTTGTGTCAAACTCTCCATTAGATGGGGTATCGCAGAGTTAGTTATCTAAGACTCTCATTATAACAAGCAGTGAGCTAGCATTTGATCACAGTCAGGAGCTTAGGAGCTTTTACATCACAAGCGGCTTCTCATGGTCTCTTCAAACGTGTGCATACAGATACAATTGAGCACAATGCTGTCGCTGACAGTACAGGCGAGGGGCTGATTGCCTGCGTTCATGCTATTAACTACGTGACCTTGGACAAGCATAGAAGCACTCTCTTTGCCTGGAACAGATAATATAATATACACTTCAAGAGGTGGTTGTGAGGGGCTGGAGAGATGGCTCAGTGGTCTAAAGCACCTACTTGGAACAAGCTTGGCAAAGCACAGGGACCACAGTTCAATCCTCCAGCACCACATGCCAGCCAGCCGCGCCCCCTGGTGGGCTGAGCTGGCCACACACACACACACACACACACACACACACCACACACACACACATACAATAAATGTTAAATTAAAAAAAAATAAAATAAAAAAAATAAAATAAAAAAAGAGGTGGTTGTGAAAGCCACAAAAGAAATGATGTATATATCTATGTATCTATATACAAACATATACATACATACACTATATATTTGACACATGGTAAGTACTTCATAGTTATTAACTCCTGCTGCTTTCATTAATACTAATATTACTACCCAAATCTGCTTACCTGCTTACTACAAAGAAAAGAAATTGTTTTGATGATTCTCAGCCTATATAGGTTCTTAGTCTCACCAACACATAAGTGACATTAAGTGGAAAAAGCTATATTCATTGATAAAACAAATATATGTGAGGCTTATACATTTACACGTACATATGGAAATAAACATATCTCATTTCAGTATTAGATTTAGTGATACATGCTTTTGATTGCTCTCTCTAAGCTTTGTTCTTTGGCGTCCTCTATGCCATATGCTCATTCTTTCTTACAATTAGAATAACGAAGCAGCTCAAGTGAAAGCAAGCACATCTTACTAAGATTTAGGACACTTCCCTGAGATTGCCATTTGCGAATATTTTGTCACAATAAAAATGCAGAAAAGTGGCTTAATTTTGAGTAATTAAGAGGGAATTCAGTATTTTAAGGCTTAATTGAGGATGTTTTTCTCAATAAATGCTAAAAATGCATTTTAATGCTTTAAAAACAACTCACAATCCCTAAGCAAGAGATTTAAGTAAAAAAATGTTTCTGTTATGGTGTTTTAGTTATTTGCATATCTCTACACTAAAACGTTGAAGAAAGGTACGCAGTGAAGACTTTTGTGACAGGAGCAGAGCATTATCTCAGAGAAGCTTTATCGCAATCCCAATCCCAGGAGACTCCTTCCATTCTACAAAGTTGCCTCATCAATCAGTTGATTTTGTTTCAGGGTCTTGCTACTCAGCTCAGACTCATTCATAGTGATCCTCCTGTCTCAGCCCCCCAGCGCTGGGATTACTGGCATGTGCCACTTTACCAGGTAGGTGTTCATGCTGCTGAGCTGTCGCCCCAGCCCAAGGGCAAGCATATTTTACAAATTTAAAGGATTTTAAAATTTGTTTTTTCAACAGAAAGCAGCTCTTAAAATTCTCTCCCTCCCTCCCACCTTTCCTTCTTTCCTTCCTTGTTTCTCTCCTTCCATTTCTTTTATTTCTAGGAAAAGAGATCAACAATTGTAAGGGCTAATGGCAAATGTGAGCAACTAAGCAAAACAAGGGGTTGTTGGTCCCATCATGGAAATATCACTTGGACCAGTTTAAGGAAAATGGCTCGGACAAGTATTAAACTTCTAATGCAGAGCAATAGCTTCAGCAGACCAGTTAAGTTACATGGTGTATAAAGAAAAATTTTATAACATTTAGGAGCGCCCTGGAAGATAGCTCTGTAATGGAGTAAGGGCCTGCCTGGCAAGCATAAGGTTCCAAGTTTCATGCCTAGTGCTGGAAAACAAACAAACAAACAAACGAAAAAAAAAGTTGTTTTTTTATTTTGTTTTGTTTTGTTTTGTTTTTTGTTTGTTTTTTTGGCGGTACCAGGGATCAAACTTGGGATAGAACTTGAGATCTTGTGCTTGCCAGGCAGGCACTTATGCTACTGAACTGTATCTCCAACCCTGCTAAAACATTTAATTATGAAATTAAATTGAAATTTCACTCCTTGTTACATTTTTAAATCTGCGTTGGTTACAAAGTTAGCTTCTTTTGAAAAACGAATTAACAACACACCCCTATTTTAAGACCTGAGGATTTAAAGCACATGCACTCATGTCAGCGATTTTTCCCTTTCGCTTCCTAAGATTTGCCAGCCTCCTGTTAGGTACCCACACTATGGTAGGAGTAAATCAAGACAAAGTCATGCAGGTGTGTGGCTTATGAATCTTCCTGGCTCCCTGCATCACGGCACAGGGAGTTGAGATGGAGCCGTGCCCATCCAGGTGACGTCTATGGTGATTATGCTAGGTGTCCAACACAGGGTTTCCTTATAGACTCTGAACCAATAGAACAAATCTAAGTGGTCTCTTTTTATGAATGGTAAATGATTTCTTCCACTAAGAGCTATTCTTGACCCTGGAATTTATTATCTGTTATTCTTGGTGTATTCACCCTTTCTCTCCCACCACCTGGATGCTAGGTTAAATGTTGGAGATGCTATGATAAAAATAAAATAGCTTTGCTTTCTTGTACTTCACTCAATGCAAGACTCCCATCTGAACTGGTACGTATGTATGACTGCAAAAGCTAATTCAGTTCTCTAGTTAAGGCATTATGAAAGGGAAACTAAGCTTGCTGTTGATAACTTATTTGGTTCACAGATGCTGTGATTTAGTAACTGGTGACTTGGGGTTGGACTGTCAATCATCAAGCACATTTGAATTTAGGAAAATTGACAAATTACATAGCAGGTTTATTAATATTGCTGCCATTAGAATCAGTGTTTCCACATGGTAGCATTTTTACCTGTTTATTCCTTTAGCTTATATTTATGTTATTAATTTAAAGTTTGCTTACATAATGACCATCTAATAGCATTTATATTATTTCTACTCTGGAAACTTGATGGTTTACTTATATCTTTATATAAAAGTAGATTTTTGTGAATCTTTTAGGAAGCCTGAAAATACTGGTAAAAACTTGTTATGAATTGTGTTTTTGTTATTATAATAAGACTTATAACCTGTTTCCTACAGTGTTTTTCTGAGTTAGTTGAATCTGATATGTAACTCTTTCTGTCTACCTACCTGTCTATCTCTCTGTGAGAGAATACTATGTGTATTTGGCAATGGACTGAATGTGCACCCTCCAAATTGCAATGTCAAAGTCCTAATCCCCAGTGTAATTGTGTTTGGAGATGGGGATTGGAGTGGAAATTAGATTTAACTGAGGTGATGAGAGCAGAGCTCCTCTATAATCAATTTAGTTATAAAAGGAGGAAGGAAGATTACTGTTTGGTACCAATGATGAAGCATGTGAGCCCACTAGCAGGAAGAGGTCCCACCTCAAGATTCTGACTAGACAGGTATCCTGATCCCGAACTAACTTCCAGAGCCATGAGAAGTAAACGCTTGTTATTGAAGCCACTCAGCCTAAGGTAATTTGAAAAGGAAGCCAAAACTAAGATATATTTCCAACATATAATTTATTTGACTTGTTTTTGAAGCTGTTCAATTTTCACTTCTTTTGTATTCTTCAACTCCAAAGCTTGTGTGGTTTTTTAGGACTCTTTCTAGAGACGTGAACCCTAGCGCCCTCTTGGTAGATTCTCAGGGGTTAGAATTGTTTCTGAATCATGACTTAGTGGAGACTGAAGGTTGGTTGCAAATTTGGTATACTCATGTGAAGGTCAGTGGGCCCACTACCTCTGAGGCCTTGGAGGAGCACTACGCCTTCCTGCCTGGGTGAGCAGGACTTCTCCCTCATTGAGGCTGGGGTGCCAGAGCCAGATTACAAGTTGCTTTAGGATGCACAGACAGAATTGAGATAGGTGGGTTTGTTGTTCAAGGAATGGGTTGGCATGGGGCCTTCCGGGTCAAATGGGATATGTTGCTTTTGGCTGGACTAATGACAATCTAGGGACAGAGCTAATTCTCAGTCTATCTCAGAACACTCTTGGCGAACTTTTTACCTCAGTACGCATGTCTTCTTGTGGTGTCCATGCATTTTATGTTTTCTGACCTGGATCCTGAAGATCCCACAAAGGCACTTGTGTTTCAAAGTTTGCCCAATTATTGCTGCTGTGAGAGATAAATACACAAGGGACACTGTCTTCTGCCACATATTACCATCACACTTAGGCTCCTGCCTTTGCTTTTGCTTTTTCCCTCCCGACTCTCTTTTCCTTTCTTTCTTTCTTTTTTGTTTTAAACTATAGGATGGTGTTTTGTGTTTTGTGTTTTGCTTGGTGCTCTCTCAGACAATTTCAGTTTGTCTTTTAGCGGATAACTTCATAATAGTAACGTCACGCTGTGTAATTATTTCTTGAGAGAATGTATTGATTCTTCACACTAGGCAATGACATAATTAGTACTCTTCCCTCCCTTCTACCTCCCTTCTCTCATTGTTCTCTTTTTAGTGCACAAATGATTTCCTTTGCAGTAAAGACTACATGCCTATATTTCTAATGCTGAATTTATCCACTTTAATTATATTTAGTGCTCTCTTCTTATTCCATATTATCTTTTCTGTAATCCAGATTATAAATATTCTATTTTATACAGTTATATGTTATCAAATTTTACTTTGTACTTATAATAAATTTTTTGTGATATTTAAACTCAACTGTTTATTAAGTTTTTTTCTTACTCATTTACTTTCTGTTCAGAGTAAGGGAGACTTTTTTATTATTACTTCATTTCCAATACATTGTAAACATTTTTAACTTTATTTTTCATATTAATTTTATTGAGAAACAAATAGCAATGAGCCAGTTTTGTGGGAAATGATTACACAAAAAATATAACATCTTGATCCTTTATACTTCCCCTTGTCCTCTCCTCCTATCTATCTGGATTCAGTACTCTGGCCAGAGCTTGCCACATAGTTGTTACTCAATGTTATTTGCTTGGCTGAAGATCTTTCAAAGACTGGTCACTATGCTTCATTGCATCTTTAATGAATAACAGCATTGTGTTTTGCCCTTTGCTTTCTGAATAGAACATTTGAAAGGTTCATATTTCCTTTCTTTGGGGTTCTTGTAATAATAACTAATTTTCTTCTAATATTTTTTGCAAGTCTGCACATTTCAGCTTGTTTTGACTCTGAAAGCTACTTTTTCTTTGGATATTATACTAGATTCAGTTTTCTAGGTAAAAAAACACCCTCTTTTCAATTGCAGGGAAATTTCATCTAGTTACATTTTTGGATATGTTTCTTCCATTTATTATAATCTGTTTGATCTTAAATCATTTGTTGTCCATAATTTTTGTTTTAGTTGAATCTTTTAAAAGTTCACATTGTTTGAAAATGTGAATAAAATTTCATTCTTATTTAATTTCATCTAGTTTTGTCCATATTTTGTGATTTTTTATTAGTCTTTTAAATTTTGACACAGTATTTATTTATTTATTTTAAAAATATTATTTATTTATTTGTGTGTGTGTGTGTGTGTGTGTGTGTGGCCAGCTCAGCCCACCAGGGAGCGGGGCTGGCTGGCATGTGGTGCTGGGGGATTGAACCGCGGTCCCTGTGGCTAAGCTTGTTCTAAGTAGGTTCTTTAGACCACTGAGCCATCTCACCAGCCCCTACACACTATTTATTATAATGAGTCAATGACTGTGATATTTTTTTTCTATTTATTAAACTCAACAAGAATATTTTCTTGTACTGGTTTCTAATAATTCTTAACCTCAGATGTTTGTATCTTTTTTATTTTAATTTTTTATATTAATTTTATTGAGAAAGAAATAGCATTGAGACAGTTTCAAAACAGGTTAGTAGGACAGTTACAGTAATTAGTACATTGCATATTGTTGTCTTCATAGCAGTTATTCATAGTAACTGCACTGAGGATAGCAATATGTAATAGTACGACCATGCTTAGAATGCTTGTCATTCTGGTCTTTTAAAAGTATGCTGCTTCTAATGTCAAAAAGAAAGGCAATAAATGAAAACATGAGACAAGAAAAATGTTATAGGATGGTCCTGCTACAATGTTGTATATGGTTAGATTTCTAAATTTCTGTGTAAAATTTTGTAATTGTTTATTTCAATTTTTTAAATATTTTTTTCACATTCTGTGGGGATTTAAAGTTTAGCATATCAATGATTGATGTGTCTCTTTGTTGTAATCTTGTGTTTATGAACATTTTTTTCCTGGAAGCAGAGGAAACCACAGGAAGCTTTATAAAAGCAGCTATCCTCATAATAGCCCATGGTCTTACATCTTCCTTACTATTCTGCTTGGCAAACTCTAATTATGAATGAATTCATAGCCGAACCCTACTACTAGCTTGAAGATTACAAATATTATTTCCACAAGTAGAAATTTGATGAATTCTTGCAAGCCTAACTAACTTTGCCCATTCCCCCACTATTAATCTAATTGACAAACTAGTCATTATTGTATCAACCTTCTCTTGATGCAATTTCACAATTATTCCTACTGGATTGAATATATTTCTTATAGCCATATACTCACTTTTCATATTAATTTCAACACAAGGAGGAAAACTACCATATCTTATTTACAATATAACTCCAACATTCACATGAGAAAATATCTTGATAACTCTTCATATCATTCCATTACTCCTATTACCTCTAAATCCTAAAATTATTCTAGGAAACCGGTATTGTAATAATAGCTTAATTAAAACATTAAATTGTGAATCTAACAATTTAAGGATACAAACTTCTTGTTTACCAATTAAAAAAAGAAAGCTAGAATTGCTAATCCCACACCTGTATAATCTTTATGGCTTTCTTGACTTTTACAGGGTAGAAATATCCCATTGGTTTTAGGAACCCAAAAAGTGGTGCAACTCAAATAAAAGTAGTAAACCTATTTACCTCTTCATTTGCTATTGCCTTAATAATCCTTACATTCCCTATCTTCACACCTATAACAAAAATTTGCAAATACATAACCACATTACAATAAGATAGTTATTTCCATATTCTTTTTCCTTAGTGTTATCCCAATCCCAATATTATTCTGTTCCAATGATGAAGGCATAGTACCTAACTGCACCTGACTCACATCCAAAATTTAATACTGGTGAGATAGCTCATCAGACTAAGTTACTGTTTAGGCAAGTGCAGGGACCATGGTTCTATCCCTGCCACCACATGCTGCTCTGGCCCTGCCCATGGGAAGGCTGAGCCAGCTACCCAGTCCAGGCGTGGTGGCACACACCTGTAATCCCAGCATGGAGGAGGCTGAAAACAGGAGGATCACTATGAGTCTGAGCTGCATGGTGAGACCCTGTACCAAATACATAAAAATCAAATAAACAAACAAATAATCCAAACTTTATACCTAAGCCTTAAATTAAACTAAGTTACTTTCCCGTTCTCTTTATATCAGTAGCATTATTCATCTCATGATCTATTATAAAATTTTCTTTATGATACATATACATCCTGAACCACATATTGCCAAATTTTCCAAATATCTGCTTCTCTTTCTATTTACCTTAATAATTCTAGGCACAACAAACAACTTACTTCCACTTTTCATTGTATGAGCAGGAGTGGGAATCGTATTGTTCCTATTAACCAGATGACAGTATGGCTTATCAGACACTAACACTGTGCATACAAGCAGTGTTCCATAATCAAATCTGAGATACCAGTTTTGCTATATTTATATCATGATTTCTGCTTTATTCTAACTCATGAGACTTACAACAACTTTTTACTACCCTAAACAAAATCAGCATTCTTCCTCTGTTAGGTTTACTGTTAGCAGCAACTGGTAAATCAGCTCAATTTGGTCTTCATCCATGATTACTCTCAGCAATAGAAGGGCCTGATGCAGTACAAGTGTTGCTACAATCAAGTTCTATAGTAGATGTAGGGATCTTCCTACTTATTCACTTCTACCCACTAACATAACCAGTCTATCCAAACAATATAGTTGTACCTCGGAGCTGTAGCCACACTATTCACAGCTATCTACAGCCCTCACACAAAATTACATTTTAAAAAAAGATAGCATTTTCCACCCAAGTGCACTCAGACTAATAATAGTAACCATTGGAATTAATCAACCACGTGTAGTGTTTCTCCACATCTTTACTCATATATTTTTTAAAGCTATACTCTTTTTATACTCCAGTTCAATCATTCATAACCTAATGACAAAGAAGATATTTGAAAAATAGTATGCCTCCACAAAATCTTATCCATGACTTCTTCTACCTTAATAACTGCAAGCTTGGCTCAGACAGGAATTGCTTTCCTCACAGGCTTTTAGTCCACAGACTTAATCATAGAATCGGCAATGATGCCATATAAAAACGCCTGAGCCCTATCGCCCTAATCGCTACATCACTAATTGCTGTTTATAGTACACAGATTATTTTCTTTGACCTAGTAAATAAACCTCGATTCACCTCTTCACCTAATATAAAGGAAAATAACCTCGCATTAACAAACCCAATTAAACATCTAGCCATCGGGAGTATTCTAGCAAGATTTTTCAGCTCTTACAATATTCTTCCTATAAATGCTTCTCAAATAACTGTACTTTCATACATAAAATTTATATCAATTAATTAACAATTTTAGGTTTTACAATTGCTTTAGAACTAAACGCAATAGCCAAAAACCTAAAACTTATTTAATGAAATCATCCAACTTCCCAGGTGTACTGGCCTACTTTCCTATATTAATTTAATAAATACCATTACATTCTAACCTTTCAATAAGTTAGAGTGGAGTAACGCTTGTACTAAGCAGGGCCTTTGATTGCTGAGAGTAATCATGGATGAAGACCAAATTGAGCTGACTTACGAGTTTCTGCTAATAGTAATCCTAACAGAGGAAGAATACTGATTTTGTTTTGAGCAATAAAAGGTTCTTGTAAGTCTCATGAGTTAGAATAAAGCGGAAATCATGATATAAAAATAACAAAGCCCGTATCTCTGATTTGATTATGGAACACTGCTTGTATGACTGTGATGTTGGTGTCTGACCAGCCATACCATCATTCAATTAATAGGAATGATACTATTCCTACTCGTACTCGTCCCATGAAAAGTGGAAGTAAGTTGTTTCCTGTACCTAGGATTGTTATGGTAAATAGAAAGAGAAGCAGGTATTTGAAGAATTTTGCAATATGTGGTTCAGAATGTATATATTATAAAGAAAATTCTATAATAGATCACCTGATGAATAATGCTACTGATAGAGATTGGAAAAGTAATCTATAATATTAAGGTTTAGGTGTAAAGTTTGGATTGTGAATCAATTTCAGTTTGATACTATGGCTTCATGATTGGAGTAGAATAGAATAGCGTAATGGTCAGGATAACTAAGGAAAAAGGATCTGGAGATAATTATTTTAATGTTATATGGGTATGTTTTTTGTGCATTTTTGTTATATTAAAATAAATTAGGGATCCTGAGAGAAATTGAAAATGCATTTTAACTGGTTGAAAAAAATTAAATATTTCAAATTGAGTAATTTTTATTTTTTAATTAATTAATTAATTATTTTTTTTTCAGTACCAGCGATTGAACTCAGGACCTTGCACTGGCCAGGCAATTGCTTGTTCTACTGAGCTATCTCCCTGGCCCAGGAATTTTTAAAATATAGAATGTACTCAAAAGTCTTTCCTTTAATAAAGGAGAAAAGATGATATTGTGCATATTAATTTATTAACAGGAAATATTTTATAAAAATCTGAACATTGTGAAGATATTTCTATTAATTGAAGGTGCTAGAACTCTATCTCTGATTTAGTAGTGACTTTCTGTGGGAACTTTGATGCTTATTTCATCTTTCCTATTAGTTGGATTTCATGGTCCAAGTAGAGTTAATTGTTTCTATCAAAGTGTGACAACTTAATCTACGCATAAATGAGATACTCCTGCACATGAAAGTCATTTCTTTAAAGTGTCTTGAACCTCCACCTTTACTCTGGTCATCTACATATGTAGCAATAAGAAAATGGAATATAGGTATTAAGAAAATGAAATGGCTTGGCACAAAGACAACTTTATCACATTTCCTTTATGGCTATTTCCTTACCTCCTAGTTGATTAAATTAGAGGATGAAGCATAACTTCTTCCTACTCAAGTCTATGGTATTGACTCAAATGTTATTATCTTGTTTTACAAAGGATTCTCTTGACAACCTACCATGTGCTAAAGTAAATGTAGTTAACTTAAGCAATCTAACTGTTTACATGAGTTGTTAGGTAATTTTGAAAAATATAATTGGCTACAGATAATTATAGGGGGTGAGGAATTTCAGCAGAATGAGTAGAGAAGGGGGTAAGAAAATATGTAGGAATAAATCCTACAATGAGAAGAATTAATTTCTGTTAAGAGGATTCCAAGATTGAAAGAGGCTTACAAAGTTCAGAATGAGAAAATATCTAATCATTCACAGTGGAATTTTTGTACTGATTCTGCAATAAACATCCATTTTTAAAATTTATACTATTTTCTTTTAAAAAATATTTGATTCATTTTTAATGAAAAAAAGCAATGAAACAGTTTCAAAGAGTGTACTATTTTCTAAAAAGAGATTAGAAGATTTGAAAGACTTTTGAAAAATAATTTTTCCTGTCTTCATGCTAACCTTTTACTTTTAGGGAATTTATTTCTTCCTGAGTCAATTCATTCAATTTATAATGAACTGTATTTGAATGAAAAGTTTTAAATTGTTCATCTTACAAACAAAATCAAGCTAAATTCAAGGAAGGAGAAAGAATTGGTAAACATAACAGGTGAATATGCTAATGGATTCTCTTCATGGAGAAAATCACAAAAAGTGAGGAATATTTGTTTCACCTGTAGTTTAGATTACAAATAGAAAATAAAGAAATCTTCTGAATTTAGGGCTAGAAATTGAATACTTTGGGACATTTACACTTACAGGTACAATGGACAATAGAAATTCAGAGCATGCAAAAAATATTATACATAAAAGGAGTGGTTTCTGAAAACAACTGATATTATTTAAGCATCAATGAAGGAACACATGTAAGAGAAAAGACAGTTTCAGTGCTGAATGCTTGATATAAAATGCCTGTTGCAGAAAATTGTGCATTTGAAATCAACTTGTTTAAGCATTTGGTTGAATAGCACATCCACTACCAGAACGTTACATTTGCTGCACATTTTCTATCAGTTGTGTACATTAGGGTTGGTGATATCCACACTAAGACTACCAATATACACATTTATTCTGTTTGAGGTGGATGGGACCTGTGGTGTGCAACCCAATTCTGTTTGTACTTTGAAATCCTCACTATTTGAGATTATTTTGGTGAATACATTTGTAAGAAGCTAAAGTCAAATTGACCTATAGTAAATTTTCTGCATACAGATTCTGAGGTGTGCTTTGCAATTTAGTAATAATATATCTCCTTTTTCCAAAATTCTTTAAGAAGAAACGAGTAGCTTGGCAGCTTGAATTTTAAGAAGAATACACCCAATGACAATATAAGGGCTACATCCTGTAGCCCTTTTTAGAGTGGCAGCAGTGCTTAGGTAAGCATAAAACTAGCCAGGGCTGGTAATCAAATGTCTGTCTCTGCACTTGCCTAAGCAGGCACTTAAGAGACTATGAACATTAATTAATTAATTAATTAATTAATTAATTAGGTACAGGGTCTTGCTACGCAGCTAGGACTCATAGTGATCCTCCTGTCTCAGCCTCCCCAGTGCTGAGATCACAGGTGTGCACGACCACGCCCAGTTTCAGTGACCAGCATGCATTACTGGTGATAGAACCTGGGTCCTTGAGTTTGCCAGGCATGCGCTTAGACCTTGGAGCTGTCTCCCCAGCTCCCAGACTGTGAACTTTGAAACTTTGTTTTGTGTGGAAAAGTATGGACTCTCAATCTGAAAAATATGTGTGGAGAAGGATGAAGAGTGTTTTTTTTTTTTCTTCTGTTTAAGATGGTTTTGAATGCTTCATATATTCATTTACATTTTCATTTAAAAATGTTTTGGAAGGAAGCGCTTATTCCACTGAGACATCTCCTTGGCTCCTAAGTATTTGTTTTAAGAAATATGTCAAACCTTTATTTTTATTTTATTTTTAAGTTTTATTTTTATGGTACATCTCAAACTAAGAGCTTCCTGTGTACAAGTCACATGATTTATCTCTGAGCTACACTCCCAGTTTCCCTGTCTTTAGTTTTTACTCCATTTCAATAACAGTTTCCGAAACATGACTTTTGTATCTGTTATTAGGCAAATAAAAACATTAACTTTCAGTAGGGATCTATCAATATGCTGTAGGAAAATTTCATTTTTCTCTTAGCTTTGGTTCTGTGTCAGCTAGCACTAAAAAATGATGGCAACTCAAAGATTACTTTTAAGTAATATATAACCATTGTCATAGTTACACATTAGGTGACTTTGAGAAAATTAGTTTCCTAATCTGATCTTAACAGTCCTTCCTTGTACAATAAGCTTGCCAGCTATGTCTGTCTGTTAGGTCTGTTGTGAAAATCAAGTGACTAAAGAATGTGATTCTTTTAGAGCAAATGTTACATAACAAGCACACTTGATCATAGCCAAGAGACTGAGGAATGATACATCATAAGTAAAAAACAAAAACACGAACCATCATACTTTTCAAAATTATATAAAAAAGCCAGAAAATTTCCTACAGAAAAAAAAAAGACAAACTAGCAGTGGGGGATATTTATCTATGGATGGGCTAAAACAATTGACTATTCATATTAAGATGGAAAAGTAGAGTCTATGGGATGAGGTACCAGTGTCTGGTGAGCTTATAGCATCTCCAGCATACGCTACCAAATTACTAAGCGGGCCCACAGGATAGTGTCTAAATAAACTGACTTGGCAGATATCCTATTTTATTCGCATAAAATTTTCATTGCATGACTGATAATTTTTATCATTATCATTGTTCTATAAATAACATTTGTGCTGTCAATTCTGAGTATCACCAGGCAAACAAATCTCTCTCATTCCTACTACTGGTTGACCATGATAAATTCTAGGTATTTTCACTTTTTGCTTCTCTGCTTTAAGACTGAACACAAAGGTAGCTTGTATATCACTTCAAGAACTATGTCAGGTAAGTAAATTTCCTCCACAGTTAACCTTTGTGTCCCATCCATTTGCAAAATTCCTTTCTCTAACATTCATTTTGCACTCAGTGACAAGCCATGTTCAGGAAAGAAAGATGGCAAACATTTTTCTTTTACTTTCTGACTCTGTGAAACTATTCAAATAGTAGAATGCTTCATATTTTGTATAAAATTACTTGACTTATTGACATGACTATTTCATCAGGTTAAACATTCCTCTAGCTGTGTAATAAAATAAACATGAATAAATCCAACACTTTAGATTTCGTGGTATGCAGAAAGGAGACAAACAGGTACTTAAACACTTCAGAAAAACACATAACTTCTTTGTAGCACAGTCACCTTAGCTCCTCTCTTTTTACTCTGAAAAAGAACCCTGCCAGGAATGAGTGTTGACCACCTCGGGCTTGTTAATGCTCTTAGTGCAATGATTACGTTTGGGGAAGTCCTGGCTTCTGACCACGCAGTGTGAACCATAAATACTGTAAGAAGATGAGACAACAGTGGCAGCATCTTCTTCATTTACCTGTGTCTCAAAGTCCCATTTCCAACTATCTACACAATATGAAGTGTACTTTATTGGAAAAAAATTCTAAAGCTACCTATGGTCTCATGTGTCTCATTTCTTCTTCTAGATACCCAAGACTTGATAAAGAATGTGTATTATAGGTCTGGCCAGATAGCTCAGCGGATTAATGTGCCTTCTTAGGCAGTGGCAGGGACCGGGGTTTGATCCCCAGTCTGCCATGCTGGCCCAGTCCTGGGGCATGCTGAGATGGCTGTGTATTTAGAGATGAGTCAGGAAGCTTCCCTCTACACAGAGTCTGTGATCTGGCAGTTTCACAGATTTAAACATTGCCTTGAAGACATGTAAGCAGGAATAAATGCTGCATTAAAATGCTCAGTTACTATTGACATGTCCACCATAGACTGAAGGGATAAATCCATCAATATTCTCTGAAAAATCAATAACATCTGTCCAATTGTAAAATATGCCCAGGATTGAAGCATGCGGCATTTCCTAATAAGTCTCTTGTTTCCATCTTGGGAATCTTCTCTTTCAACTCTCTATTCTTTCTGCCCAATTGAAGTCAGCCTCTGCTATTGTTTCAGGACCTAAAGATGATTGTTTCACTCTCCTCAACCTACTTCCCCTTCTACCAAAGTTTACCACTTCTAAGAGCAGCTCTCGAAGATCCCATCAAATATTTAATCAATCTAATATGCTGTGCATAGTTGAAATTTACTTTCCTGATATTCTCTCAGGAAATAGTGATTTCTCACATGAAGGAATTCTATGGTTTTTGTTATCTTATTTTAATAGCATGTATTTAGGAGATGCAGTATAATAACTTGATGCACGCACAGTGTATAACAATCAAATTGTGATAGTGTTTCCTTTTCCTTAAACTTTTAAAACTTTTTTTTTTTTTTGTATTTAGTACAGGGTCTATAAGGTCTCACTGTATAGATCAGACTCATAGTGATTTTCCTGTTTTCAGCCTCTCAAGCGCTGAGATTACAGGGCTACACCACCACACCCAGTCTCAATCTCCATCTCAGTGCCTCTAGAGGGCCGGGCTGGCACAATATGCCAGGGAATGAACCCCAGCCACTGCACTCTGCCTAAGCAAGTGCTATTTGGCCGGCCCTACTTTAAAGGTTTTTGATTACCAATAATTGAACATTTTTACATGATTCAGTATAATATTGCAGTAAAAGTATAAAATGTGTACTAAGAGGCTGAGGAGTTAGCTCAGTGGGCTAAGTGCTTGCCTGGCAAGCTCAAGATCCTGAATCTGGTCCCTGGTGCCACCAAAAAATAAAAAAAATTAAAAGTGTACTAATAAAATTGGGGTGATAAACCCACTCACTAGCTGAACATAGGATTACTGTCGGGATTCCGATGATAGGGTTCTATCCTCAACTTTCTCTGAGCACTTTAGAGAAATACATTAGATGGGAAGTTATTGATTTTGCTGCTATGTGCTGAAGGCCTTATTCCTGGATGACCATTTAAAGTTGATTAAGTTGATCCAAAAAGTATTTCTGCTATCAAATCTTCATCAGTATTGCCAAAAATAAAGTATGCAAGTGAGAGCCAAAAGCTAATTACTTCTATAAATGAGATCTTAATACCTTCTTAGTGAAGTTGGACACTTTAGAGCAACACTATCTTTAGAAGCTGTTCTTCAAATAGAGACAAGGAATACATTCCAGTAACCTGTAGATTTTAACAAGTTTTAAGAACAGGTAAGTGTTAAAGAGTTGTTATTATACTTTAATTTGATATGCACTGACAGATGGTTAAAGTCTAATGTCTGCTATATCTTACTGATAATCTAGTTATGTTCAGTCTGTATAATGCATTATTGTCTTTAATGGTGAATTTATAAGTACTCCATTGTTTTTTCTGTGAAGAAAAACTTCCCCAATTGTGAGGATGGAAATTTAAATGATTATGGAGAGCTCTATTTAATTTCAAATTTTCATGAAATTGGGTAGGATTATCTGTTATTATTTTTTTAAAAATGTAAATAGTAGTTGTGGTTTTTTACATATAATAAACTTATAAATTAATGAACTAATTACAGTTTTTAATAGATATGGTCCTCTACTATTTTTAGGCCATTTTCAGACTAAAATTCATTAGATTGTGCATATATTTCTCTAAAAGCCACAGGTTTAAACAATTATGAACTGAACATATTATTTAATAGTCATGTTTGTATTATCTATAGCATTTTTTATTATTTATAAACAACACAATATAGTGAATATCTACTTCACATTTATCAACCCAAAGAATCTAATGTTAACTGAGTATTGAAAAAGATAAGATAATAAATATAAAGTTAGAATTCTCAGTATGAATAAGAACATAAATTCAATGCAAATTTAAAAATTCTATTAAAAGTTTTTCATATTTTATATCCAAACAAGAATACTGATTGCTTTAGTCAACAAATGTTAATTTAATTTCTATACTGGGCCAGGTGCTAATCAAGGTGTCAGAAAGAAAACATGAATTAAATCTATAACTTCACTTTTCCAGGGGAACTTTAATTTTAGTCTAAGGGGACTGATAATAAATTCATAAAGAATATAAGATGTAATATATTTGGGTTTCTGTAAAGAAACCCAAAATAGTGTAAAGGTGCCAAGAAAAATTAGAGGCTTAACACTTTATACGATGGTTTAAAAAGTGGTTCTGCTGAGGTGATAGCTAAGCAAAAATCTGTAGGAAGAAGAAAGTGAGTCAGGCCAGTACAGAAAGATAAAGAGGGAAGAGATCAAAAAGTACACGTGTCCCAAAATATGATGTGTTCTTGGGGAAAATCCACGAAGCTTTTGTCACCAATGACTTGAATCTGATTGAACGAGTTGTAGGGAAATTAACTGAAAGAGCCAGAGACTCAGTGATTTCTTCTTTTTGAACAGGTTCATTCTCCTTCCCCAGTATCTGAAATCCTTATTATTTTGTTTAGTAAAATTCTGCATCATTTGTAATTTTTCTGTTTTTGTACTATTTTGTATTTAAAAAAATAAAAATAAAAAATTCCAGTAATGCATGTGTAACCTTGTGTATTTGTTTTTTTGTTATTGTGTTTCTTAAAATGAACTTAAGTTTAACCTTGCATTTGGTATCATGTAGCTTTATTTTATTTTCATAATTTTTTTTAAATCTTAAAGAGAATTAAAAATCCAAAAAACAGAAACAATATAAATGATACAGAATTTCAAAGTAAGATAACAGGAAATTAACAATGGTTGTTGTATCATATATTGTTATCTTCAAAGTAGTGGCAGCATATAATTTTAAAATTGATTTCTCCTGAAGAACTGTTATTCTATGTGTATAATGATATTTTTGGTTTAAAAATCAAGGTTTTAAAATATATATTTATACCAGTTTTTTAATGGAACTTTTACTCTTTTAAAATTTTAATTGCTTTACTTGCTATACTTCTGGCTCCATATATTTCATTTGTTCTCTTTGTAAGTAGCATATTTTTTAGAATTCTTCATAATTAATTAAGAGCTTTCATAGTTAATAAAAAGAATACTTGGAAAGCCTACAATTAAAATGTTATTTAATTTTGCTACTAGAAGTGAAGATTAAGCCAGGGCAGGACTATCTTTACCTAGCATGAAGTACTATCTTGTAGATAGAAAATTAAAAAGTATAAAAAATGTACTACAGCAAACATCATTTTAACATAACAGGATACAATGTCCATTTAAAAATTAATTATATTTTCTGATATATGAAAAATAATTAAATATATTTTCTGATAATAGGGAATTGAAGACAAAATGTCATTTAACCCAGTGTCAATAAACATAATCTACATCAGACAGACTTAACAAAACATACACCAACTTGTTAGAGAAATAACTCAGTTTGTACCCTTTAAGCAATATCTCTCTACTGTTCCCCTCTCCTTAATCCCTGCTAATGTGTTCTGCTTTCTTAAATAAGCTTGGCTTTGTTTCTTTTTCTTTTTTAAGATTTCTAAAAATACATTTATTTTTATTTTTTTCAAAATTTTATTGATAAACAGATAGCAATGAGACAGTTTCAAACCAAATCAGTAGTACAGCTTCAACAACCAACACACTGCATATATTCTTCTTAGTGGTTAATTGCTGTACAAGATGCGGACTTGAGATCCTATTTATAAACACCATTAGAACAAATCATTCTATTCATTAAGAGAATGCAGCTATATATCTATCCCAACCACTTTGAATACACAGATACAAAATGGACATTCATCTGTATACCCTTTTTTTCTAAGTTCCATTATTTGAATATTATAGGTGTGTAAACTCAGCAAAATATTCTAAAAGGGTCCAGTAGCCCATAATAGCATTGGGTCTTCTGTTGAACTGATACCAAGTAAGTTAGATCATCTAGTATTTGTTTTTCTGTGCTTGACATTATCACTTTGTATAATGTTCTCTAAATCTATGTACAATTTTAAATGTTTGACATTGAATGCCAGGTAATTAGTCATATGAGACATTGAACAAGTTTAATTACAATTCTAAAGAAATTGTAGTTTTGAGTTTCTTTGAACACATACTAAAGATTTGGAATTCAAACTTCAAATTGGTTTTGGCATGCTTGCATTTAGAAAATGTTAAAAGGCAGTAGTAGGTAAGTAAAGTTTTGTGGCCACTGGCTTAGAACAACAACGATGCTACACTCTCTGTTGTAACCATCACGCTGTGGGCTGCTTCTTTCCCAGTCTATTTACAACTCAAAATGAACATTTATAAATGTGCGAAGTTTACAAATAGAAACATAATATGCTATTCCAGACACGCAGATAGGAAAGTTTCTTTCTCTTCCTGCTTATTCCCAATTGCTCACTGTGTAGTATACAAAATCTCTCAGATCTCAGTGTTTTTAGGCCCTTTGTAATCAGCAATAAGGTACCGAAGCTCATCATGAAAACTGAACTGTTAAGTGTGTTGATCCAACAAAGCCCAATTATATTTTGTTTGGTGTAGATACCCTGTCAAAGGTGTTTTCTTGAATTCTAATGTTTGAAAATCCATCTATCCATAACATGTATGTAGCTACTTATAATCAGAATACCTGATCAAGCAGAATTCTGATTAGTCACAAAGCTCATAGTTGATGAAGACAGGACAGCAAACCTGGGAACTGCAGATGGTTTCTCCTGTGTGCCCGTGAGTTAGGCTGTGTGGAACTCACAAGAGAAAGAGCCCTGGCACACTGCGACCCACATTCACTTATTCATGAGCAGAACTGCATTGATTGCTCTGTGTGCATAACAGAAGTACATTCTGTTGGTAGTTGCTTCCACATTTCTCAGAAAATCACTGGGATTCAGACCCTGCCTTTCAATGTCTTCCAATACATCCTTTAACTCTCAGAATTTCCCCTTCTGCCTGGAAGTGAATGAAGTAGCCAGGGAGTCTGGAGTTTATGAAGATGAACATGGATCTTCATCATGGCTTTGCCAATAGCTAAACCTGTTGATTTAATATAATGATTTTACTTATTCTTCCATCTAATATCCTCGTATAGCAATATTTTGGATTTGAACATTGTGTGGCTGAAACTTTAAAATAATTTTACCCTAAAGTAAACTTAAGAAAAGAAAACTTCTACAAAACCCATGAAGTCAGTTAGAAAACAGAATTACTTTTTAGATGAGATGACTATTGCATAGCCTGCCCTCTCAGAAGCATGAAGAGCATCTGCAAATATGACACAGTTCCAAGATAATTGGGCTCAGTTTTTCCAAGGTGTGTCACATTTAATATATTATGATTTAGGATAAAGTGCACATCAGTTATTAAGGATATGGAAAGGAAACTTGTTGAAGACAATGATAAAGTTAAACATCACATCACCTGTAATTTTGTTTTACTCTAAAGATGATATTTTTCTGAACATACAATTGAGTTACATGGATTTTATTTCATGAGTTGAGAGTCAGATGTGTCACGACAAAAATTCTTAATTTATGAGTTAAAAGAATACCACTTCTGTCTGAGGAGTTAGCTTAGTGGCCTACGTGCCTGCCTGGCAAGTGCAATGTCCTGAGTTTGATCCATGGTACTCAACCAGAATAGCACTTCAATGTATTATTTAACATTATATTGAATTTTTACATTTGTTAAGCATGGGGCTGGTTTAGTTGTTGATGAGGACTATTTCAAATGTCAATGAATTCATAATAAAGGTGATTGTGTTTGGATTAACTGATCAAGGAAGTTTCAATGAAAGTAAATTAAAAGTAGATTCAATTAATGTTTAAGTAAAGTTCAATTAAAATGAATTTTGATGAGAAATTGATTTTCCTATAATCAATAATTTATCCAGTCTTACATTTTATATATTTTTCATTCCCATCTTCCCTTTTTTATTGTGTTTCTTTTTAAAGACATGAAGAAGCACTTTAGGGTACGCAGTGTTACAGTTACATCAGCATAGGTAAGGACAAGAACAATCCTTCCAGAAATCTCTCAGTCTCCTGGGGACACACAGTCCAACATTCTGCAGTTAGTCCCAAATCAAATGAAAGAAAAGGAATCAGCAACCAATCTGGGTAACACCAGTCAATCGAAGCAGGCACTCAAGTATACAGTGTCTGTTCATTTTCCAGCCATGCATTGACTTGCAGCTTCAGGGCAGCAGGAGCAAGGCTGTGAGTGCTGTCTCTTCAGGGTGGTCTTCAGAGCAATTGCCTCATCGGGCCAGACCAGACCTCCAGCAGTCACATGCATGCACTCATTTGATCCCCACCACACAGTACCGAAGCACTGGTCAGACAAGCCAGGCTCCTGGACCTCATGTTCATTTATGGCTTAATGCCATACCAGCACATTGACTTCAGGCTGTGTAAACTGTCTTTTTAAATCCACTAGTACACCCAAACTTCATCAATCCTACTAGCCCTGTTTCCACTGATGCAATTTACTTGTTCCTGAGTGACTGATCATTTTACAAGAGTCCCACTCTAACAGTGCAGAGAGGTCTTTGGACTCATCTTTGTGTTTGAGTGAAAAAGAGACCACAGCCTTTCTCTTCTCTCTGACCAGGATTCTTGTAACAACTCTTGAAATCAAGAGATTCCTGTGTATTTAATGATCCCTTGACTCTGGGCTGACATTATGCTGTATCTGTCTGTTATTTAATATAGCAGATATATTATTGCAGATCTAAGCCTAGGCTTCAAGATGCCTCTCTGAGTACTCTGTCATTGCCATGTCATCCAACCTGGCTAGCCTGGTGGTTGGGAAATTCACATTTCCCTGTACCTTCTTGCCAGCTGATAACCAGCTAATCAGCATATGTGAATGCAACCATCTTTAGCTTTCAAAACTCCAGACCAATTATCAATGTATCACAGATGCAAGACAAGTCTTAACTTGCTTTGGTTCAACTAAACAGAATTGCCTAGCTGAACTGTGAGTAGGAAATGACTGCTATTTAAGGCCATTGAGTTTTAAATTATTTTGCCGCACATCAAAACTAAATAGTGATACACACACCCTCTTGTTTCATGCCTTAAATAATTTTGCTTGGATTGTATAAAAATATTTTGAGGATTTCTCTTTCTCCCATTTTCATATGCTGTAGCTCTCCTAGGTAGTTTTCAAAATGTTGCATTTCTGTTTTTTGGAGTGTCAGGGATTTTTCACAAAATACATGGGACCAGATAATTTCCAGCTCCTTTGTTTCTGCTAGAACATACCCATCTGAAGACCAATGCTCCTGTGATCAAGGCTTGGTACTGCTGCTTATTTCTTACTTTAAATTCACATTTCTAAGGTTTGTTTTGGGAAATTATTTATTAAATAATGAGTTACTACATTTTTCCCAAAATATATTTAGAGAATATGGAAGGAAAGCATTTGACAGGCACCACAGTATTACCAAGTGCATATCCTAAAGTGAAAATGCTGTCACTTTCTCTTTAACTTAAAATATTTCAACAGCTTCTCATTTTTAAAAGGATAAAAGCCAAAATCTTTCCAATGGTTCTGGAGACCCACTGAGACTTGCATTGCTTAATTTTTGTTGTAATTTCTTTTAATAAACCTTGTTTTAAAGTTGTATTGTTTTATTTCTACGTCTGTAGAGAGATGACTACATTGCCTATCTTCCTGTGTTTGCAGAACACTGTCCCTTCACAGAATTTCTTTGTTCACCCAAAGCACAGTTTCCTTTTTTTACTAAAAGTGCAGTTTAAACCTTTATTCCTTCCTGAGCCTTCTCTTTTTAGAGTAACTCCCAACCTCTTAGATAGAAATCATGATACACTTAATTAATCAGGGTATTTTACTTTTGCTTATAATTTTTCTTTTATTTTTTTTCCATCTTTATGTCTTCCAGTTGTTACCTCCTTAGAAAATAATTTATTATCTCTGCCTCTCCTTAGCAACTTCTCAAAGAAACTATGACATGGTCTGGCTAAATTGCACTAGCTGTGTTCAAACTTGCAACACTTTTGCTCCAGCCTCCCAGAACAATCTGCTCTTTTTTTGTTTGTTTGCAGAACCAGGGATTGAACTCAGACCCTTGCGCTTGCCAGGGAAGTGCTTATTTCACTGAGCCATCTCCCCAAACCCACTCAAAGAAACTTTAAAGGAATTATTATTGGACAAATAAGTACATTATTTGAATACATAGATTTTTTTTAACAGAAGAATCACAACTTAGAGAATTCTTAAGATCTGGGGCAGGATTGATCTTAGGGCATTGATTTGCTAATTAGTCATATTAAAAACATTTTTTGGCATCTTCTTGACAAAAAGTACTAAGGGAGAATATAACTTTGATAGAATCTAAGCAATGTCAAATGGGAAATTAAATGCAGATATTTGTAGGCTTGAATGCATTACCAAGTGATTTTCAGGGAATTTTCCTAGGCCACAAATTAGTTAGACTATGGTACCATTTTAGATATAACATTGGATTTCTGGGTGCACAGAGCCATGGGTCTTGCAGCAAGTCTTGATCAAAAAGCTGTTAGCCTTGATAAGTAATCCGTTTAGTTGGCTCATTCTCTTATCTTCTAGAAGCAGGTATTTCCTGAAGCAAGAAGCTAAATTATTTTTGCTTGGTTTTGGCATAATTTAACACTGGTACAAGTAATTGATTTTGTTTTTAGTTTCCATAAACTAAAAGAATTAAAATTCCAGTGGCCATGTGTGTGCATGCATGCATCCATACGTGTGTGTGAAAGACAAAAATATAAGCAAATGTTAGATGGTCATCATTATTGTTCATGAGAGACCTTGAATATGTAACATGTATTTCTGTTATTCCTTCAGTCATGTAAGCCCCATAAGCTGTCCACAAAAATTTATCTGTTTAAAGTATATTTATGAAAGAAAATTATTTCTGAAGGCAGGGAGACTTATCTTGTGCTCAAATTAGGAAATGACAGTATCTATCAACCCTCAAATATTTAAGGGATCTTCAAATATCAGTTGCCTATTTGTAATTTTCATGATTGTGGTTGAACACAGACCCCATCCTGTCTATGAAAGGGTATGACTTTGGGATTCAATATGATGCCTGTGTGGCCCGGGGAAGGCCAGTAGGCAGCAAGCCTGAGTTTACAGATATCTCACCCCCAAAATCCAGCTGTTAAATGATGCAGGAGAAAAACTTGCCACCTTGCTACTTATAATCATTATTCAGCTTTGAAAAAACACAGAGAACTAAGAGGAAAAATGCTTCACCCAAGGCAAATTTAACTATGTTGAAAAAGGAGGTTTCATGCAGATGAAAATAACAACCTGACTTGATTTTCTCGTACATTGTCCTAAATGCTGTTGCTCACTGCCTCAAATTTAGGAACAGCAGCAACAACCAAAACATACCAGAAAGCTTTTGTTCATCACCTGAAATTTGTAACTAAAATGTACCGTGGAGCATGAGAAAAACCAGCAGAGCACGGTACTCAAGATTGTGGCGATTCAGCCACTTCGTCAAGGGTTTCTGGCATTTCCCTACTAATTCTCTAGGTATTACATTTAAATCTTATAAACAGCTTTGATTAACAGCTTTTCAGGTGATTTCAGAGCAACAATGGTGAGAGTTAGCCATCTATATGATGTGTCTCTACAGTGTTCTTGTATCTGAAATCTTACTCTTATTCATTTCTCAATGATTTATATTCAAAGAATATGAAATGCTTTCTAATGCATAATGACCAGCTTTCATGCAATTTTTCTAATATTTTCTAATATTTTCCAGGTGGTTTTATTAATAGAGTGAAGTTAATCTTGAGACCCTCAACTTGATTCTCCACTTTTTACCCTTCCTTTCCCAGTGATGTTGTCAATAAGCTGTATGTTATCATAAATATTTCTTAGAGTCTCAGTCCTGCCCTTTCTGATGGGCTAGATCATGACTTTCAACCCACTTGTCATATGTCCAGTGCAATTATACTGCCACATCTCCTAATCTCCAGTTCACTAAGCACATAGTTTCTCTTTGCCAATATCTCAATTAATGAGGACCTAATTTTCACCACTGTTATCCATTTATTATAAATATTTTTGAATATAGTTAAATAACTGCAAGTTTGAAAACATAGCTTACCTTTCATCCTGATATTTTTCTAGCTCTGTAATTTTAAAACTGCAGACATTTTAGAACCAATTTCTTCAATAATACTCAAGAAAGAATGCAAATAGATTAGATGGCATTCTAAGTGTGGATGTATTTTATGAGTATAAGTTATCAGGCATTCATTAGTCTATCTGTGGGCTAGAATTTCTCACATAGCAAAATCATGCACACATAAAATTTTCAGATCATTTTAAATTTGGACTATTAAATTACTCTTTTAAGTTGAGCTACATTTTTTATTCAGGAAGAATATGGTTTATGGCAACATGAAATGTCAACTCGAGTATTTTAAATCCACCTTTCTAAATATTTCCATCTCCTAAGACTGTTCAGTGCTCACTGTCCTGTTTCTCGCTGCTGACCTCCTGGTCACTCATGCTCATTAGCATCAAAGGGTGAGCCCATGCCAGGGATGTGAGCTGAGATAAAAATCTATTCTGTACATGATTTCTTGTTAGCAGCCTTGTAAAATATTTGTTAGAATAAAGGCTATACCATTGCCTGTTTCCCCTCCTTGTTCAGGCAAGGGATAAGTAAGACATGGGCTATAAATATCTAACTTTGTGGGGTGCATTCTATGCCATTAACTGCCTTTAAAGGGATAGCTATGCTAACACAGAGTGTAAGTAACACCATTAATTCTTGCCACTTGGGGCTATAGTTTTGATTGCTGAGTCTTTGCCATTTGTGTGTACATAATATGATAGATATTTACTTATTGCACATGTGCATAAGGCATAGATATATTTATACTTATGGAATAAATATACACATTGCAAAGTGTTATATATTTAAGTCTAGTTTTATTAACAGTATAGTATATGCAAATGCGTGTGTGTGTGTGTGTGTGTGTACTGTGTATGCATTACAAACACACTAGATACTTAGTATTATTGTGGTTTAAAAATAGAAATAAATATGTAGACTTTTATTTTTATGTTGTCTGGTCCCAAATTTAAGGTAGATAAAGGATGAAAAGTGGAAAAGACCTACATATGATAAAGACTTTCTTTAAAAGTTCAAAAATTGTCCATCTTCAAGTAATGGGAAGAAGATTTTGAATAAATAAGTTTTATTCTGCCATTAACATCAAATGCACACCTCTGGGGTTTGCCCTGGCTTGGGCATCATTTAGAGACAGAACCTCCTCCAGTTCCCTCAGGGCTCACATGCTGACAATCTGAGGCAGTTAACAAGCTCTCTGCTGTGTTCTCCCCAGGTTGCAACTTTGGAAACTTAAGAGTAGTTCTTCAAGAAACCCTTGATTAGAATTCCTCACAGTAGTCCAGGTTGGAGGGCACGTAGGGCAAGTCCAGCTGTGTAGAGGGCTGTGTACAAGGAGTTTGGTGATTAAGACAGAAAAATCATGCTACAGCTGATGTCAGTCTCCCAGGAACACAATCGTTTCCCAGCGTACCACTGATCGGCCCTTTATGCTTTTTGTTACCTGTAAGAAAGGAATAGTAATTAGTTTCCTGAAACACCTCTATATTATTTGAGGTAGTTTCGGTAATATGTGGTACCTGGTTACAATAAAAAATTAGTGTAAAATATTGCAAATTTATAGCAAGGATTTACAATGAGTTTACTGCAATATTCAGCAGTGAAAAAACATGTGCTCGTGTCTATCATGCTGAGGGTCTCCTGACTGAATCAAGGAGCTCAGCCCTTCCTTCAAGACTATGGTAACTTGAATGTCAGTAGCTCTGTGTCTTCAGGATCAATCAGAAAGGACCCACGCTCTGGGCGCCCTTAACTCTGCCCTTCTAGTTTCTGGAAAACAGCCCGGATCTTTGCACTATGGAATATTCCGAGGGAGAAATCTAAACTGGGCTTTTAGAGACAAAACAATTGAATTAAAAACATCACTAGGAAAATAGACAAACCCCAAGTTAGATTAAAAAACTTCACATTACATTCACTTGGCAAAGATCTTGTAGCCAGTCTGTGTAATGAACTCCTATGATTAACAATAGGAAAACAAACCCAAAAGAATGGGCAGAAGATTTGTATAAATGTTTCCATAAAAAGATATTCAAGAAGCAATGGGTACAGGAAGAAGGCACTCATCATTTTTAGAACAAATTAAAATGCTACTAAAATGCTAAAATTAAACACTATTCATGACAATATTAGCAAAAATGTGGAAAATGTTACACTCACTTGGAAAACTGGAAATTTCTTACAAATAAAACGTGTTTCTATAAGATGATTACGCTTAATCATGTAGCTAGTTATACTGAGTTCTCCTGACTACTTGTAATGTATGTCTTTAAAAATTTGCACAAAAGCTATAATCCCAACACTCTGGGAAGCTAGGCAGGATGACTACAAGTTGTAGACCAACTTGGATAACTTAGTGACTTTATCTCAAAAGTAATGAAAGAGTTGGGATGTAGCTCAGTGTGAAGGCCCAAGGATCAAAATAAGCACTGGAAAACACTGGACAAAACTGTTCACACTATCCTTCTTTAGAGTAGCTACGTATTGGACACAATAAAAAGTATCTATAACATAGGAAGTAAATCACTAACTTTTGGAATATCTGTACAATGAAACCAAACTAACACTAAAAGAAATGAATCACTGATGTACAAAACAATACAGATGAATCTCAGTATGAGCATGTTGAAAGAGAAGTAATACAATATTAATACATACAGAGATACAGTTCATCTCAAAGAACATTATTCTAAGTAATATTTGAAAGTAGTTGATTCTACAGAAGGATAAATCCCCAGAAAAGCATATTAAAGGAATCTATTAAAGAGTATTAAAGAAAGTGGCAGAAATGTTCAGTAATAGGCATTGGATAATGGAATATAATTGAGAAAAATTGTTGAACTAGAATTTAATATATATATATATATATATTACATTAAATATGTATTATGAAAAAGGAAAAGAATTGAGAAGTTAAGTAATGTACCTGCCAATTTTGCTTTTAGGATATTACCATAAAAATACCAGTCAGGGGCCTGGGAGATAGCCCAGTGGCATGAGTGCCTGCTTGGCAAGCACAGGTTCTGAGTTTGATCCCTGGTTTAAAAAATAATTAAAATTAAAACAAAAAGCAATCATATAAAAGTAATTCACACACATACAAAATACTATGCATTGTGTTATCATTTTTAATTTCAGAATATTGGAGACAATTTCAAGGCTTACGTTATAAAAAATGATTGAAACATTTTACTTCTGCAATATAGTGTGATGAGCACATTTTTAGGTTGGCAAATAACTTCCTCCATGTGTGTCTGCTCATGCATAAGTCTATTTTTGGAAAAGAATATAAGATAAATGAAATAGGAATGAATAAAAAGTTTTAACAATGCAATGGAATATGAGGTTTATACAAAAGTGTCACTACACTATATACATCTTTCTCAATAGTTTTGACTTTTCAATAAATTCAAATGGTTGGCTTGATTTAAAAATAAACAGTAATAGAAATGCTATCAGGCATAAATATAAAACAAATATAAAACTGACTATATTTTCAAATGGTAAAATGTTTACCTTTGAATCAAACTTAACTATTACAAATACTTAAAGAGTACACACTCAGGACCGGGGAGATGGCTCAGTAGGATAAGTGCTTGACTGGCAAACACAAGGATCTGAGTTCAATCCCTGGTTCCACCAAAAAAAAAAAAAAAGTTACATTTCTAGTGCCTAAGGAGAGTCACATGGGGAGAAAACACTCTCTCAGGCTTCCACAGAGAGCACATTGGCCAAGCAATGGCCGTGACTCATCCACGTGGCTGACACTGACAAAGGTTCTACAATCTGAGGTACAGGATCTCAGGATAAATCCTGAGGGGATTTCGCTGACCTTCTCAGATCAAAAAGCTACAACTCTTGTTGCACAGGTCCTGCATTACCTTGGTCTCAACCATCCAGTAGAAAAGTATGAAGATGAAATATAGGAAGTAAAGCCATGCTGTCATGTTGAGCTGTGGGGGACTCAGGTCAATAATTTCTGACATTGCCAGTTAAACAGAAGCCCCAGTGCTATTATGGGCTACTGGACTCTTTTAGAATATTTTGCTGAGTTTACACACCTATAATATTCAAATAATGGAACTTAGAAAAAATGGGGTATACCTATGAATGTCCATTTTGTATCTGTGTATTCAAAGTGGTTGGGATAGATATATAGTTACATTCTCTTAATGAATAGAATGATCTGTTCTAATGATGTTTGTAAATAGGATCTCAAGTCCGCATCTTGTACAGCAATTAACCACTAAGAAGAATATATGCAGTGTGTTAGTTATTGAAACTGTACTTCCGATTCGATTTGAAACTCTCATTGCTATCTGTTTATCAATAAAATTTTGAAAAGAAAAAGAGTACACACTCATTTTTAAGATTAAAAAAAAGCTTGAAAATTACTTAGTATATTCTGCTCCTATTGTGTGTATATTGTAGGATTTAGTAATTGAATATAGATTATTTCCAATGTTAATACTTTTTGATCATACCTGAGAAGATTCTCTGATCTTTTATGAAATTTCAAATATGAAGAATTTAAAAATATGTGTACACATATTCATAGCTGCATAATTTGCAATAGCTAAATCTTAGCAGTAGCGAAAATGCACATCAATGGATTAAACAGGTCAATAAGATGTATTTTTAATAATGAAATACTAACCTGCATAAAAAGGATGAACATAAAACACTTCTAGTTAAATGTATGTGACTCGAGTCCATATTCTTAAATAAAACAAATCTAACACACATATCTAAATATCACATTATTTCACCAATGTGAGAAACCAAAACAGCAAATAAGGGCTAAAATGTATAATAGATATTGGAAAACAAGAAGAAAATGTTTAAATGGGAAGACAAAAGGAGGAAGAGGTGACAGGAAGGAAGGAAAAGAAAAGAGAGAATAGAAGAAAATAGGGAAACATCTTTTATAAATAAGAAGAGGGAGATGATTTTTAAAGACGTCAGGGGAATAAAGGAAAATGAAAAATCAGATAAATTATGTAAAAGTACAAATTCCATATGATGAATGTGATTATTATGTATATCTAAAGTATATCATAAGTTGCTTTAAAAAGAAACTAAATAACACAAAATGAAGGGTTATTTTCCCAATCAAATTTTATTACATTAAGACATAACTTTCCAACAAAAATCATGTTAAATTCAACACTTATCTCTAACCACCTCATTTATATTACTTTGTTATTTTAAATTATTAAGTAATAACACTGATCAAATTCAACATATCTATTCACTCATTTATATTTATATTCATTTTAATAACTTATCAATATATACATATTTTTCATTTTAGGTGTGATGACCCCATAGAATTAAGAAACAACAGCCACAATCAAGACCTAAGGTCCTTGGTCCTTCTCTCTCTCTCTCTCTCTCTCTCTTTAGTGGACCACCTTTTTCTTGCCTTCTCTGGCAACGACCGAAGTGTTTATCGTTCACCATTGTTTTGTTCTCACTAGGATTTCTTATCACCAGAATTGTATGGTTTGCATCCTAAATGCCCCCCTGGGCCATCTCCCATGTGTGGCATTATCAGGACATAAGTGAAAATTGAAGAAGTGGAGACCTCGTGGGTCTGTTACTTGGAGTCTATCTCTGAGGTCATATTGGGCTTCCTGTCCTTTCCTATGTTTTTGCTTCTTTGGACATGATAAGGTAAACAGTTCCTCTGCCTGCCACCATCTGCAGTGAAGTTGTGTCTTACCGTAGGTCCAAAGCAATGAAACCAGACCAGTGGCTGTGACTTCTGAAACCAATGGTCCCAACAAATAATTGCCCTTAGAAATTAATTTTATTTGGTATCTTGGTATTGTAATGAAAATGGGCTAGCATAAATCATGGCCCAGTGCAGACTTTTTGGATTTAATCTGTCTTAGCAATTTCACTATTCTAACAATGTTGAGCTTTCCCATTCATGAAAATTATCTGTTTAGCTGTTTGTATTCTCTTCGTAATGTTTTGTAGTTTTCATTGAATAGGAAATTTATATCTTTCATTAAATATGTTCATATATATTTTGATATTTAATAAGTGATGCTGCTTAGCATTTCATCTTCTAACCATTCATTTTGAATGTAGAAATGTAATTAATTTGTATTGATTTTACATCCAGTAATCTTTTTAAATTAACTTACTACTTCCTAGAGTTATTTATATTTTTTGTAGATTCATGTGGTCTTTCCTTACACAACTGTGTTATTTGGAAACAAAGACCATTACATTATTCCTTCCCATTTTGTTTGCACTTCATTTTATGTTTGAGTTTTATTATCATGGCTGTGATGCTAAATAGAAGTGGTGGCAATAGCCATTTTATCAGAAATAGCTTATTTCTGATTAGACAGAAAACATTTAGTCTTTACCTGTTGAGCATGATACTACTTGTAGGCTTAAGATGACATAAAGAATGATTAGAAATTGTCCTTCCATACAGACTTACTGATGATAAACTGTAGAGATTTGACATTCTGTTTTTTACTTTTCAGAGTTGCACTGTGCCACTCTGAGAGAATAAATTTCACATGTTTTAATCCAATCTAAGTGGAACGCATCTGTATTTGGAGATAGATGAGTTTTCTTGGTATGATATCAATAAGATAACAATAAAATTTTTATTATTTATACAAATAAAAAGTAAACACATATATTTTCATTGTAAAACTAGTTGCTAATTCCTTTTTAATGTAAGTTTTTAGAAATTATTTTTTATTTTTATTTTTTATTGTTTTTTGTGGAACCAGGGATTGAACTCAGGCTCTTGTGCTTGCCAGGGAAGCGCTTATTCCACAAAGCCATCTCCCCAGTCCCTAAAAATTATTTTTTAAAATAATGCACTATAACATGGTGTATCTGTTTATAATTTATGCCTAGCAAAATTTAATTGTGTCTTTGCATAAAATATTGTAAAACCACTAGATTCAAGTCCAGTGCAAGAGCGTTCATCCTGTGACTCGGGCCATCAGACAAACATTAAGAATGCAGTACCTATGAAGTTCATATCAAGGCAACTCTGCTAGGGAGACAGAGTGTTAAGAGACCAGAGTGAAACTGCTTATACAATTATACTTTGAATAACTGACCCAAACTAGAAATCAAAGCAAGGAAACAGAACTAGGAGATTTAGAAATGGATCTGTACCTATCCAAGTCTTAGTATTTAGAGTTTGGTTCACAAAATGGGTTTGTTGTCTTAAATATCTTGCACAGTCATAAATCAAAAGATTCTGTGGTCATAAATATCTTTCATAGTTCTTCCTAGCAGAATTTCTCTGTCAAAGTGAGTTAAGAAATGGGAATGGATCTAAACAAAAAAAAAGGGGGAATACAGATGAATTTCCATTTTGTATCTGTGTATTCAAAATGGTTAGGATAGATATATAGTTACATTCTCTTAATGAATAGAAGGATTTGTTCTAATAGTATTTGTAAATAGGGTATCATATCTGCATCTTGTACAGCAACTAACCACTAGGAAGAGAGTATGCAATGTGTTAATTATTGAAACTGTCCTATCAATTTGAATTGAAAGTGTCTCATTGCTATTTGTTTCTTAATATAATTATGGGAAAAAAAGAAATGGGAGTGTGTGAATTTTTTTAATTTTTAAAAAGAATTTATTTGTTTATTTATTTGGTACAAGGTCTCACTACACATCTCGGACTCAGAATCATCTCCTATCTCAACCTTCCCAGCACTAGAATTACTGGCATGGACCACCACACGTGGTTCTGGGGCTGGCAAGCATGTGATACTGGATCTCAAACCTGAGTCTTTGCGCTTGCCAGGCAGGTGCTTAGCCCATCAAGCTATCCCCCAAGCACAAGGAGAGAAACAATCTTAAGTCAGAATCCAAAACATAGAGAAGGAAAAAGCGAGAAGGTAGCTCTAGCTCTGTATTCCATCCAAATAGACTATGATACACTGCTAACCTTCAGGTGCTTGAGAAGGATATTTTGCAGTTTACAGAATGAGACACACTGTGAAAGATAGGCATTCTAACATCTGTGATTTGGGTCAAAATACAGCTGAGAAAACTATGTGTTGAAACTCAGGAACATGCATACTTATGCTTGTCTAGAGAAGAGTTGATACACTTTTCAAGGGGTGACTATTGTGTTAGGTAGGCAAATGCTTTCAGAAGTGCGTGCTGTGGTATATACATTCTAATAATGCTGAACTGGCCTGATGTGTAGAGTAGATGAGGTAGGGCCACTGCACCTTTGGTTTTTCTGTTACATTTTTCAGGGTGACAAAAGGGTACTTTTCTCAACCCAAGGAAAATAATTTAATTCATTTTGATTTATGAGTAAAGACAGAAAGGAAAATTTAGTAGTTTTCCAGAATGGCTGTTAGGAAAAAACATCACATTCACACATTGATTCAATCAGCTAACAATGAAATATCACCATAATTAATGAGGGAATTTTAGAATTACTATTTTTAAAGCCTGCGTTCTTTCCATGTATTTATAAGTGGTTGCTCTTAAGAAACAAATGAAATATGTAAATCACAGTGAGTAACTCAGAACTACACTTCAAGGGTAAAAATTTATATTGATGAGGTATACAGAATTTTTTTCAGGTTTCATGAAGAGCAAAAGACAAGCACTCATTCATCTGATAATAAAACAAGACAAGGAGATATATTTGGGTACTCTAACTTCGCATAAAGTATGTGATCAACTCTTTTCAGTGGAACATATCATTTAAAAATGATTACAATCACAGCTGCTGCAATGATGAAGGGGGTTCCTAAGCATTGTTTTTTCAGGTACATTGCATGCTACAACATTTTGTGAAATAGGGTTTTACTCACATTTTTATCTTAAAGATTTAGATTACTCATCTAAATCCCATTATATTCCTGAAGATGAAGATTTGTGTCTCAGAGCAATGTATATATTTTGTGGGAACAGACTGGATAGTGACAACAAGCTAGCACATACTTTTATGCAAGTGGTACACAGGAATAGCTTGCAAATCAATTCTCAGTTATATGCAAAAAGTAATCTCAGGAAGCTTGCAAACAAGACAAAATTACAAATTCTACCATTACGTATAAAAATAAATCATGATAAAAATCACAGCTGTGTTGTGTTTTCAATTTAAAAGTATTGCTGCTTCACATAAAAAGTGTCTTAACCTTGATTTTATCTATTTGTGGTCTTGAAAAGTTTAAGTGAAGAGACAGAATGCGATATGGCCATGCTCATTCTAACAAAAAAAAATCTATTGTCCATATACTAATATTAATAAGCATCAAATAATAAAGGGATTTATTTAAGCCCCATTGCAAATTCTGTATTTAAAAATACATAAAATAAGTAATATGTCCTAGGAGATTTAGTGTTTTTCTTTTAATATTTAGATCTTTGATCCAGTTTTATTTTAGTTTAGTGCATGGCGAAAGACATGACTCTAGTTTTAGTTTTTAGCATGTGGAATGCCAGTTTTTTTTTTTTTCCTGAACATTTAGGTGTAGGCAGATTTTTCATGAACAAAACTCAGATTACAACTTGGACCTCATCCTATTACAACATTTTGTATAGTAAGAGTGAAAAAACAATCCACAGAATGTGAAAAATTTTAGCCAATTCTCCCTCTGATAAAGGTCTAAGATCTAAACCATATAAAGAATGGAGAAAATTAGAGTCCCCAAATTCGAAGACCCAGTCCTAAAAAGGGTACCTGAGATGAATGAACACTTTTCAGATAAAGTACAAATGGCAAATAAATATATGAAAAAATGGTCAACCTCAGTGCAAATTATAACAATGTTGAGATTCCATCTCACCACCCAAAAATGACATTTATCAACAAATAAATGCTGGCAGGACTATGCGGTAAAAGGAATGCTTTTTTACTTTTAGTGAGAGTGTAGACTGGTGCAACCAGTTTGGAAATCAGTGTGGCGATTCCTCAAGGAACTATGATTAGAAGTCCGATTGGATCTATCTGTTCTCTTTCTGGGTATCTTCCCAAAAGAATTGAAAACATCATACCAGAGCAATATATGTGCACCTATGTTTATAGTGGCATAGTTTGTAATAGATAAATCTTGGAAACACTCCTAATGCCATCATTTAAGTAATGGATAAAAGATGATGTGTTTTTTTATAGTACAATGGAGTATTACTCATCTACAATGAAGCATAATTTAAGATAGTCCTAGGTAAACTGATGCACCTTGAGACCATACATACTCTTTAAGTGAAATAAGACTGGCACACACATGTAAATATCATGTTTCTTTGGTATGAGAAACTGAAAAGGTAAGTAAGGACCAACATGCCTAACATGTATTTTGAAACAGAAAAAAAGAAGTAAAAAGAACAAGAGACTAGGGAGGAGGAAAGGTAAAAGGAAGGAAGGGGAAAGAAAAAAGTAAAAAGGATAAAATGGAAACAAAGCTTATAAGTAAGGAGGGAAAAACTTAGAAGGGAGGGGAGTTTTTTTGAAAGAAAGAAAACATGTAACATGAATTTCATGTATGATTATTGAGATGGATTGTTTCAGTTCATAAATAATATAAATTAAATAATTTTATAGAAAATTTCAAATGTTTAAGTGTTAGAAGTTTCCTGTGTTCAGAAGTAAGCCTTGAATTATGTCTGCTATGAGTTTACTAACTGGATAAAATAAATCTGAAATGGCTCTTCCATTCTAAAAACAAATCTATAAAAAATTCATCCATTGTTTCAGAAGTATTTCACAAGCCATACATTGATGAAAAATAAATGATGTATATAGAAAAGCTTACTTATGGAGTAATAATAATAATAGCTAAAACTTAGTGAGCACTTACAGTATTTGAGGCATTGTTCTAAGCATTTTAAATATATAATTTATGATTTGAATTAGCCTCTTGAGCTGGCTTCAATTTTTTGAAATTTATTTGTTTTGTTGTTATAAAAGCTATATAACAAGCCAGGTGTGGTGGTGAACAGCTGTAATCCAAGCTCTTGGGAGGTTAAGCAGGAGGACTGTAGCAAGTTCGAGGCCAGCCTTGGCTTCATACTGAGCTCAAACGTAGCTTAGACTACTTAGTGAGACCTGGACTCAAAAAGAAACAAATAAACAAAGCCATGAAGCATAAACTTAATAATCTTTACCATTTCTAACTACACAGTTCAGTTGTGGTAAGTATATTCACATTTTTGTGTGATCAAGTACCAGAACATTTTCACATGGCAAAGCAAAGTTCTAATCCTATTAAACAACCTCTGTCCTCAGTCTGTGGAAACTACCCTTGTGTTGTCTGTTCCCATGATTTTCATTATACTATGAATCGTCTTCTTTTTTAAAAAAAAAATATGTATTTGGTAAAAGGTCTCACTACGTAGCTCAGAATCTTAGTGATCCTCCTGTTTTCAGTCTCCTCAGTGCTAGGATTATAGGTGCTCACCACCATGTCCAGACTCAGTGGCCAGTTTAGCATGCCCAAGGGTGGGGCTGGCATGACTTGTAATGCTGAGGATCAAACTCATTCCTGTGCTTGCCTAAGCAAGTGCTTAGTCTGCTAAGCTATCTTGCTGGTCCTTTATGCATCTTGAAAAAATGAAGTTTTATTATGCATGTTATTGTGTGACTAATTTCAGCTAGGATAGTGACATCTGGTTGGGTCCATGTTGTTGCATAGTCAGAATTTACATTGTTTAAAGCTATACAATGTTATATTGTGTACACACACACATATGTATCACATTTTCTTTATATTTTTATGTATTGATGGATCTTGAGTTACTTTTACCACTTGACAACTGTGTGAAGTATTACTCTGTCATAAAGAAAGTTAAATTTGAGTCATTTTAGGAGAATGGATGCACTTTGAGGTCATAATGATAAGTGACACAGTGAGTCCCCAACTTTTTCCTTGGATCTGGTGATTCTCACATAAAAAGTTCTGTCAAATTTTTGATGCCTTTTTCAGGAAGTTAAGTGAGTGGCACAGAACTTAAAAACATAAGTAAATATCTGCTGGATAATGACCACCTCAGATATGTCACAGTTCCTATAAGTATTTCACAGGATGAGACCTCATTTAATTCACACAAGTACTGCTTAACAAAAATTTTTTTTTTTAATTTTATTTAGTGTATGTGTGTGTGTGTGTGGCCAGCTTAGCCCACCAGGGGGCAGCCCTGTCTGGCATGTGGTGCTGGGGGATTGAACCGTGGTCCCTTTGCTTTGCTAAGTTTGTTCTAAGTAGGTGCTTTAGACCACTGAGCCATTTCACCAGCCCCTTAACAAAAATATTAATAACATAGTTAGAGAATTTAGGGACCTATGAGGTTATTGTCTGAAGCTCAAATTCTACTTGTGAATTTAAAAAAATTCATAACAGTTTTATTCTGGAGCAACATTAATATTCCACACCAATCAATCAGCCAATTATATAGCTATTCATTGAATATTATTTATCATACATCAGTAAGTAAACTTTATTGTCAAATGAGAAAGAAAACCTATTGTTTCAAAGAGGATGAAGTGAAGTTATCATGTAGCATCTATGGAGTTTAAAAATATAACAGAACAATTCCACTTGTGATAGTAAGGTCATCATAATAGCAAAGGTTTTCCCTAGAGCAAGGAGATAAATGAGATAAATTATGAGATCATGCTGTAATAGACATAAGAAAGTTGTGGACATAGTGATGATAGAATAAGTTGAAATTTTAGGAAAAGAAATATTCTAAAGGAGCTGACAGCGATAGGCTTTCTTTTGGTAACTCTGAGCTTAAAGCTTGATATACAATGGTCTCAGTAAGTCAGATTATGAATACGATAGTGCCATATGGAGGTTGAAAAAGACCATGATGGCTTCTAATACATAACATATACTATTTGTTTCCAGAAAGGATCTCTTGTTTAAATTCAGCAAAATAACCCTGCAGATCCTCAAATGTAAGAAAGACAGGTTTCACATGTGATTTATATTTTCTGAAGACATATGCTAATCTTTATTGGCTTTTCGCTATGCTATACTGTTTTCCTTTTGTAACTTTGCTACTAAAAGCTTTATGATACTATCATCAGGTATAATTGCTAATTGGCTTAAATAAGTACTTATCCTTTTTTTCCTTGCAGGGGAGTGAATGGCAACAGAATCAACACAATAATAATCCTATAAATTTTATTTCTGACTCTTAAAATCTTTTCTCATCTGCTAAAGCTGCTACAAAGCAGTTCTCTCTAAAAGGAAAATGTGTTTGAGTTTCTTTTAATAAAAAAATTAAGGTGAAGAAGAGTAGAGGAGCTAGAAATGATTATTCGATATCAAGGGCTAGGAAATGTTTTTATGTTGGCTCTTTTTTCCTCCATCACAAATGTAATGTGCGCAACACCAGCATCTTCCTTTTGCAGGCAATATTTCTCTTTTACAACTTCTACTGGTGTGTACTGC
>NW_004524736.1:2151329-2164390 GCF_000260255.1 Octodon degus | reverse complement strand
TCTCTCTCTCTCTCTCTCTCTCTCTCTCTCTCTCTCTCCCTTTCTCTTTCCTCAACAGTACCTGAACACCTTCGAGCTCTCCTGCTCCCTGCAGCCCTCTGAATTCCCAATAGGTGGCACCTGGCCGTAGGTGTTAGAAAGGTAAATGAACTAGAGTTTGGCATCCACTACTATGGGAACCACTTCAGGGACTTGGTGGCACAGTTACCCAATCAGAGAGGCCGAAATGTCAGGACAGGCAAAGGTCTTACCTCAGTTTCCTTACATTCATTCCTGTCCCTGTCATCTTTTTTTGTGTGTGTGACTGGCAAAACTTATTGATACAACATTGGGCACCACTCTAATTTTGAAGAAGAAAATATTTCTGTATTTGTAATCAGGAAGGTAGTTTTACTTAAGTCTCCCTGCTCTACTTACGTGATATTCTGTGCATTTTAACTTTGTGTTTTCTTATTAGTTTCAACTGAAAATCTCAGCTGAAATGAACCTTTTCAGGTTTTTCACTTTGTATAATATTCTTGGGGACTGTGAAGCCTGTAACGCAAAATACCAAAACTGTGCTGTGAAAATGTCTTGTTTTTTGTACCTAAAGTATCAATTTTCTACAGATAAAAAATAATGCCTTTTTAACTGCATTGTCAAAATTCATCAATTAAAAAGATTATAGGTTATTTTATACCCGACAGCAAGACAGCAAAAATGTTAAAAAATTAATTTTCAAGGCACTTTCCTCTTCCTGTGTCTTGATAGCTCACTATATATTTATTTCTGCAATGTGTTCTCTTGGCTGTCCCTGAAATTTATTGAAATGAGAACCTTTGTGCTCCCTTTGGTATTCAAATAGCTTTTTACAGCAACTCTTTTTGCTCATCTAATTAAGTCCCTAGGTAAACTGATAAAAGAAATGAAATTTTACCTAAGCTTCTGAAAGTAATATAATTTTCCCCAGTTACTAATATCCTGCAGGTGCATGTGTGGTTTACATTTACCCTGATACTTTTGATCTTTTGAATAATCTTTCCAACCCACTCAACCGCAGGACTTTGGTCACCAGAAAAGTGTCACAATCATCTTTAAGTATTCTTGTACATTTTTGAAAGCGCTCACTTTTTTTCTTTTTGATGGAACCGGGGATTGAACTCAGACCTTTGCACTTGCTAGGGAAGTGCTTATTCCACTGAGCCATCTCCCTGGCCCCACACTTTTTATAAAAAGTTTTCACATATTCAACTACAAAACTTCTGTCAGTGAATACCCCCTTTTCTTGGGCTGAACATAATTGTGTGCAATGTTTCTGTTAACGCATTGAATCCTAAGAAAGGATGAGAACTCTACCATTGGGCATTAAGGCCCAGATAAAGCATATGTTTAAGTAATACTGTATTTGCACTTCATACTAGCTGTTAAGACTAAGTGGCCCAACTTGTTACTATGGTTTGATAGTTTGTAAATCTGAATGGAAAGTCTTACATATTCACTATAGTGGTTGATGTATTTTGCACTAACTCATCTAGTCATTTAACTTTTCCCTTCCATATGCAACTCTTTGAGCTTAAGGAAAGCCTTCCAACCATTTGTAAAACTTGTGGTTTGAGGGGCTGGGGAAATGGTTCAGTGGAGTAAGTGCTTCCCTGGAAAGCACAAGGGCCTTAGTTCAATCCATGATTTTGAAAAAAAAACCAGAAAAAGAAAAAAAAAAAGAAAAATAGTGGTTTGAGTCCTCATTTAATTGAGATAATATTAATATTAAAAGTAAAGGGGCTCTATAATATTATGCAGGTTTTATCAGCGCTAATTTTTAACATATACATTAAAAGTTGTTTAATGATAAAGCAGATAGTTTAAAATTATTCTTACTCATGCTATACCATCAGGGCAGTAAGTATATATTTACTAAAGTGTCTCCTATATGAAGCCTTTTGGGACACAATGTAGTGCATTATGAACTTAGGATTCCAGAGTAATTGTGGGCTGGATGGGGTGACTTAAACACTGGAGGAGACTACTGCTTCCTGCTCACCTGCAGTCAAATATTCCAGTCATCATAAGGGAAAACAAGAGGAAAATTGATGTAACTTGGTTTTTTATCCCATTGAAAATGGCTTTGTGTAGACTCAGTGCAGAATGGTGGGGCAGAACCCAGGTGAAAAGCTAGGCCCACAAGGCCCCAGACTTGCTGCCTGAAGGCTGCAGGAGAAAACTCAACTGGTCTTCCCAGAGGACTCTTGGCATGTGGCAGGGAGGTACACAGGTGAAACTCAGAGGAACTAGTTTACACACAAATTCCCAATTTATGATCTGTTATGCTATACAACTATAGTGTTTCTTCTTATGCCCTAAAGTACAAAACTATTAGTAACCAGAGTTTGCCTATGTCTAAATTTCACCTGATATTCTTGTTATTGTTTTTTTTTTTTTTGTTGGTGGTGTTTTTATTTATTTATTTTAATGAGGGATTGAGCTCAGGCCCTTGCACTTGCCAGGCAAGCACTTATTCTACTGCGCCATCTCCTCAGCTCCTTTTGTTATTATTAATTGTACTAGTCTAACTCAGATGCCATATGTGACTTAAACTAAGATGCCATATGTGTCTTAACCACATGTTTTTCCTTGGAGAATACTGTCAGGAAGCACTGGGTTAATAACCTCAGCAAAACCTCTACCAAATGGTAGAAGAAAGTGCCAAACAGAAACCAATATCCCACTCTCAATCAATAGAGCAGGCAAGATTTTGGGGCACACACAAGCCAAGAATCTCTGCCACACAGAAGAGATGCTTGAAGAACAGATCCTTTGTGGAGAGGCTTTGACAGGAACAATATACTTACTTAATATTAAACTTTCCCAAAAAGTATCACAGAAACCAAAATAAAGAGTTCTTTCTGAAATAGAACATGGTAAGATAAAAAAGCACAATGCAGCCTCAGGCCCAGAGCCCACCAGAACAAATCCAGGACGCATCAGCATAGAAGAAATTGAAAGTTACATGCTTGAAATATCTGAAATGATTGCAACTGAAGCAAAGAAACAATTCTCAAGGGGTATAGAAGAAAATAGATGAGAAAAATCTCTCAGGAAAAGAAAAAAACAAAAAATAGAAATTATCTAAAGAAGACACTGATTAAAAATGGAGAAGCATAGAAAAATGATTGAAATCTTGAATGAGCAATATAGGAAAGAACTATGACTTTCCCATAATGAATTAAACAGATCCAAACAGAAATCCAAGAAATTACAAATTCCATTAAAAGTTTGCACAGCCATTTGATTAAAACTGAAGATAGACTTCTAGATCTTGAAGGCATCATTGCAGCTAGAAACTAGGAAAGCAAAGATTTCTTAAAAACAACAAGGAACTGGGAAATAATAACTCAATAATGAAAAGATGGTGCAAAGATGAATAACATAAGATTAACAGATGTCGATGAAAAAGAAGGAGCCAATGTAAATGGCATAGAAAGAATATTTGTGGGGCTAGGGAGATAGCACGGGGGTCTAACCCCCTGCCTGGCAAGCACAAGGTCCAGGGTTTGAACTCCAGTACCACATGCTTTGCTGGCCCAGAAACAAGGAGTGCTGATGCATGCCTGTAATCCCAGGACTGCAGAGGCTAAAACAAGAGGATTATTATGATTCTGAACTATGTAGTGGGACCCTGTACCAAATAGACAAATACAAGTCTTTTTAAAGAATATTTTCAGATGTAGTAGCAGAAAACTTCCCAATCATAGGGAAAGAATATGACATACATTTAAGTGAGACACATAGACCTACAAATAGCATCAACTAAAATAAATCTACATCCAGACATATAATAATCAAAATTCCATAAATTCAACACAAGAACAACACATTAAGTATTACAGATAAAAAACAGATCACATATAATGGAAAAAGCATCAGAATCATGGAAGATTTCTGAACACAACCCATCAAGAAGAGCATGGAGTGAAGTATTTCAAGTCCTAAAAGAAAACAATTCCAACCAGATTGATATGTTCTGTAAAATTCTCTTTCAAAATTAATGGAAAAGTGGGTCAGGTGAGATGGCTCAGTGGAATAAGTGCTTTCCTGGCAAGCACAAGGGCTTGAGTTCAACCTTCGGTTCTTAAAAAAAAAATAATTAATGGAAAAATAAAATATATACATGACAAAGAAAAGCTAAAGAAATTGATGACAACCAAACCAACCCTACAAAAAGTACTGAAAGATATTCCAGAAAGGCATCAAATGACCACACCCCAAGAACAACAGCAGAAAGAAATCACCAAACATGAAAAGCAATTAAACACCAGTAATATAAGGAACCCTCACCAAAAATATAAAATGATAAAGATAAGCCAATACATATCAATTATTATAACCATCAATGCAAATAGCCTCAATTCATGAATTAAAAGAAGCAGAATGGCAAAGTGGATCAACAAACAAAATCCAGGAATATACTGCATATGGGAAACACATTTAACACAAAAAGAAAGTAGTATTGTGAACATCAAAGGATAGAAAACAATACTCCACGTGACAGGAACCCCCTTGCCCTCAAAAAAGTAGCTATTCTGATTGCTAACAATGTCAACATCAAATCGAATGTAATTAAAAGAGACAAAGAAGATCACTACATATTTTTGGAGAAAACTTCAAGAGCAAGAGAGTTAACTATAAATATATATGAACCTAATGTAGGAGCACCCAACTATATGATACAAATTTTAACAGACATGATAAATGAAATGAACAATAACATAATTGTACTGGGAGATTTGCCACCCCATTGACACAAAGAGATAGATCAACTAAGCAAAAAGTCAACAAAGAAATAACACAACTAAACCAAACTTATTTCACCCAACAAAATCTGAATACACATTCTTTTCAGCTGCAGATGGGACATTCTCTAAAACATACCACATATTATTTCATAAATAATAGTTAAGTAAATGCAAGAAAACTGAACTTATCCCATGCATATTAACAGTGCAAGGAAATGGGAAATTAACAAGAACAAAAAGCATAAATAATGGAAATTAAATAACATCCTCCTTACCAACCAATGGATTACAGATGAAATTAAACAAGAAATTAAATAATATCAGCAATCCAAAGAAAATTCAGACACAACTTCCCAGAATTTGTGGGATGCAATGAAGGCAATTCTCAGAGGGAAATTTATAGCAATGAACTCACGCATTACGGAAAAAAAAAAAAGAAAACAAATAATTACCCTAAAGCTGCACCTCAAACTTCTAGCAAAAGAAGAGAAAACCAAGCCCAAAGCCCAAAGATGGGAGGTAATTATAAAATTAAGCAGATATTAATGCATTTGAGACAAAGAAAAGAATACAAAAGTTAACAAATCTAAGAGCTTGTTCTGAAAATTAAAAAAAAAAAAAAACTGGAGGGGCCAGGGAAATAGCTCAGTGGAATAAGTGCTTGCCCAGCAAGTGCAAGGTCTTGAGTTCAATTACTGGTACCAACAACAACAAGCTTGTTCTTTGAAAAGTTAAATGAAATTGATAAACCCCTAGCCATCATGAAAAAAAGAAAAGCTCAAACTCAAGCTGTAAGGTATGGAAAGGGTGAAATTATTATAGATGTTGTGAAAACACAGGAGATCATCCATAAACTACTTTGAAAATCTTTACTCTAACAGAATGGAAAGCACAGAAGAAATGGACAGACTCCCAGACAGGTACAAATTACCAAAACTGTTTCAACAAGATATAAAAATTCAGAATACTCCAATACCAACCAGTGAAATTGAAAATGAAATCAAATAGCAACAAAGAAAATTCAAGGTTCTGATGGATTCTCAGATGAATTCTTCAAGAAATGTAGAGAAGATTTTAATATCAATACGCCTAAAACTCTTCAATAAAATCGAAAAGGAAGCGATATTCTGTAATTCATTTCTGGAGGCAAGTTATCAAAATCAGAAAAGGACCCAACCAGAAAAAGAAAATTACAGGTCAATATTCCTCATGAACATAGACGAAAACATCCCCAGTACATTACTAACAAGTAGAATGCAGCAAATCATCACCATGACCAGGCAGAATTTATCCAAGGGATGCAAGGATGTCTCAATATACACAAATCTACAAAATAATATACCATATCAACATAACAAAAAACAAAAACACCTGATCATCTCAAGAGATTCAGAAAAAGTTTTTGACAAAGTCCATTACTGATAAATGATAAAAATCTTACAGAAAATTGGAATACCTCAATTTGATAAAAGACCCATATGAAAAATCAACAGCCAATGTCTTTGTAATGGTGAAACTGAAAGCTTTTACACTATAATCAGGTAAAACATAAAATATGCACTGTCACTACTCTGATTCTATATCGTTCTGGAAACATTATCCAGAGGCACTAGACAACAGAAAGAAATAAAAGGAATAAGAATTGGAAAGGAAGAATTTAAATTATTGTTATTATTGGACTACATGATAGACTACATGAAAGACCTAAAAACTCCACCAAGAAACTTCTAGAACTAACAACTAAAGTAGCATAGCAAGATGGAGTCAACACCCACAAATCAATAGTATTCCTCTACACAAGCAACAAACTCACACAGAAAAAAAACTCAAAAAACAACATTATTCACTGTAGCATCCCCAAAAATGAGATACCTAGAAATTAATCTAACAGAGGATGCAAACTATGTGCATGATAAAAATAACAGTACTCTCAAGAAAGAGATTGAAGATGTTTGCTGAAAATGAAAATGGAAATATATTATTTCTTGCTCTTGAATAGGAAGAACCTATGTTGGGAAAATGGCCATACTTCCAAAATTGTTATACAGATTTAATGCAATCTTTATAAAAATAACATCAGCATACCTCTGGGTTCTAGAGAAAATATTTTTTTATTTATTTAATTTATTTATTTATTTATTTGTTTGTTTATTTATTTTGTGGAACGGGGAATTGAACTCAGGCCCTTGCGCTTGCCAGGGAAGCGCTTATTCCACTGAGCTATCTCCCCGGCCCCGAGAAAACATTTTTGAAACTCATTTGGAACTGGAAATGACCTAGAATACCAAAGGAAATTTTGGCCAACAAAGGTAAGGCAGGGAGCATTACAATTCCCAACTTTAAATTATACCACAAAACTACTGTGAAAAAAAAGTCAGCATGGTACTGGCAAAAAATAATCCAAACCTAGGGATCAGTGGTATAGATTAGAAGATATAGACACAACTACAAACACAACCAGGCACTTTATCTTTGATGTTCACTGGAAGAAAGATTCTTTCATAAATGGTGTGGAAAAAGCTGTCTTCCAAGATGCCAAAAAATAAACTCAATACTGGTGCATCAACATGCACCTAAAGTCAAAATGGATTAAAGACCTAGACATTAAAACGGAAGCACTAAATCTACTGGAAGAGAAGATGGCAGGAAATCTTAACGAGATAAGGATAGGCAAAGAGTTCATGAACAAAAACCAAACTGCATGGGAAATATTCAGAGAATCAGTAATTGGAGTCTTATCTTACTGAGAAGTTTCTGCATATCAAAGGAAATAACCAATAGAGTGAAAATACAACCCACAAATTGGAGATAAAATATTAACCAACAGTCACTCAGACAAAGAAAGGACTTATATCTAGAATATACAAAGAACTAGAAAAAAATCAGGCTTCCAAAATTCAAAGACCCAGTCCATTAATGGGCATCTGAGGTGAATACACACTTCTCAGAGGAAAAAATACAAATGACAGATAAATACATGAAAAATGTCCACAGCACTGGGAAATCAAGAAATGCAAATTAAAATAATGTTGAGATACCATCTCACTCCAGAAAGAATGGCTATCATAAGGAAATCAACCAATAACAAATGCTGGAGAGGCTGCAAGGTAAAAGGAACCCTTCCATACTGTTGGTTGGAATGTAGACTTGTACAACCACTATGGAAATCAGTGAGAAGACTCCTGAAAACTAAGATTGGAAGTCCCACTCAACACATCTGTTTCCTTCCTTGGTATCATTCCAAAAAACTGAAAACATTATACACAATGAGATATGTGCACCCATGTTTATGCAGCACAATTTGCTATAGCTAAATCTTGGAAATCACCAAATGCTGTCTCTTGAGGAATAGACAACAAAGACATGATATTTTTATACAATGGAGTACTTGGCTATGAAGATAAACTTGAGGCTTCTATAGGTAAATAGATGCAACTAGAGCCTATACTCATAAGTGAAATAAATCAGACCCACATGTGCAAAAATCCTATTATCTCTGTAGTGTAAGAACATGGAAGAATAAATACAATATGAAAGATACAATACAGATAGTAATATGGAAAGAAACTGAACATAAGGAGTAAACAGTGGAGATTAGGGAAAGGAGAAAGGTAGGAAAAAATAAGGGGGAAAAATCATGTAAGTATAAACACAGGATAGCCCAGATTATTTTGCTATTTATTTCTATCAGTCATTTGAAGGTACCAGTTAATGTTTAAATATTTTACTTTGACCAATTCTATATGCTAATGTGTGTAATCTGTAATTGATAACAACAATGTGCAACATAACAACCGCAGTTAAATACCTTTAATCTTGTTCTTTGAAGTGTGTATCATTTCTAGTGTCTTATCTATTATTTTATATAGTGTTTAAAATAAATTAAATAATAATAAGCAAAAATAACAAAGGGAAAAAATAAGGTTTATTGGGCAGGCCAAAATGCTCAAGGGATTAAAGCACCTGCAAGCAGGTGCAGGGCCTGGGGCTTCTATCTCCAGGGTGTGCTGTGATGGCAATTGAGACTGAGCATGGTGGCACAGCCTGTAATACCAGCTCTTGGAAGGCTGTAAACAGGTGGATCACTACAAGTCTGATCTAGTAGTGAGACCTTGAACATCCTGTAGACCCTTCCCCCAAAAAATAAAATAAAATAAAAAATAAGGTTTACTGAAAAGAAAAGTTAATGTTTGATTGATCAACCTTGCATGCCTGTGTCTGGTAATCTGAGCAGCAAATTGGGTGATGATGATACATAATATAACAATCATGGTTAATTTTCTATTCTTGTTTTGAAATTCATCCCTATTTTTAATGTGCTATGTTGCTATTTGTCTTTGTTCTTATTAGTTTTCTTCTTCTTTAAAATAAAATAAAAAATGAAAATGACCTTGTGTGAACATCATATTATCCATATTAGGAAGAAAGTGCTTGTATTCTGTTTCAAAGGGGCTGAGGACAGACACTTTAAAGCTACACATTTGGTTCATGCAAGAGCTTTTAAGCTGTTTCAAATTAACCTTAAGATAGAATTTTCTGGAAAAAAAATCCCTTTGCTAGATTAAAGCAGTTTGCTATGATCCGTTCAAAATTACATCAACGAGAGATACAGAGATGTCTGTCAGCTTCAGGAAAAGTAGCTCTGACACACTCAAAGCCCAGGAGACAGTCCTTTAGGGTTTTGGAATGATGTTAACCTACAAAGACATTTGTCCTACTTATTGCCTTTCTGTGCCCTCCCATCTTGATTCTTATCCCAGCATGAATGTAAGCAGCCAAAAATTTTTATTGTCTTAAGGGAGATAGAGAAAATGCAATGGATTATATGTTCTTTTGATGTATTAGGCTTCACTTTAATGTGTCTTGAGCCACGGAAACCTCTCTGTGCCAAATTTTATATGTATTCCTCCAGAAAAACTTATTGGAGTATGGTACATTGGGGGGAGATTTGATTAATTAATTTAATCCAAATTTTTGAAAGGTTTTGGACATTTGATTTTGTATCCTATAGTTTTTTACTTTTATTCATAATTACATATTTATTATAAAATTTAAATTTATTACTTGGTTGTATAAATTACACATCTTCTGAGTTTATACTCATAAAATTGAAAAATGTGGAAAGCAGCATACAATAATTCAGTACCTTTTGTAACAAAAGAACTACTTTCTGCCTTTTAAAAATATTAATTTCTCTTTTTGTATTAGGTAAAATTTTGATGTATATTTATTTTTTTGAAAACAGAAGATTATTATGTTAAGTAAAATAAGGCAGGCATAGAAAGGCAAAGGTCACACGATGTCATGCATGTGGAACCTGGAAATGTTGAATTCCAGACAGTAAAGAACAAAATGTTGCTTAGCAGAGACTAGAAGGTGGGCAAGGTTAGTCAAAGAGCACAGCCTCAGGCTGCAGATGTAGCCTGTGGCACAGTGCTTGCCTAATGAGCACAAGATCCTGAGTTTGATTCCTGGTAAAAACAAAAACAGATGCAGCCTGTTTAGACAGGAAAAATAAGCTCAAGATCTCTCTATTGGACAGATATATATATATATATATATATATATGCAATCTACAAAATGGTATGTATCATGTGTTCTGCCACCAAGATGATAATTACATGAGGCAGTGCATATGTTACTTAATTAGATATAGTCATTCCACAATGTACATATACTCAAAACTCAAAGTTGTATGCTGTAAACACATAATATTGTGTAATTTTTCCTGCCAATTAAAATCACATTTAAAAAAGAAAATCACAAAATGAGAGAGGAGTTAGACACTTCCAGTTTTTTGTTTTGTTTTTCCTACACTGTGCTCTTTCACTTAAAGTCCTCCATCATATGTACCTCTTCATAGAATCTCCAAAAGTTTATTTTGAAGTAAGTCTAAGCTACTCAGAAATAGTTACGTTTTCTTTTGTTCCTTGTTTCCATATCTAATTATTTACTGAGGCAGGATCTCACTGAATTGTCCAGTCTGAATTGGAAGTTGGAATTCTTTGGCCTTGGCTCCTTTGGTAGCTAGAATCACAGATAGGTGCCAACACGACCAACTGAAAATACCTATCTGCACACCTTCCGAATGCAAGTGAGATATTGGGTTTCTTCTTGTACCTAGTAAGTTATTTCAAGCCAAACATGGCAATGAATTTTTCTGCTATATTTTACTATTATTTGCCATCAGATATAAGAAAGTGTAAGAGTATCTATTGTCTCTCACTGAATAAATATGGAGGATTACAATAGTGAGGTGCGGATGATGAATAAGGATGCTAGAATTTAGAAGGTAAAACACCTGGAAATTGGGGTGGAGATGTCACTCAGCCTGGCAAGCACAAGGTCCTGAGTTTGATTCTCAACACACACACACACAAAAAAAACCCAATAAAACAAATAAAAAAAATTCTGGAAATTATCCTTTTATTGACTTTATCCTAAAACAACTTCATTTCAATTATCATATAAATTTTATTTGATGTGTATGTGTTATCTAATTTAATTAGAAATAATAATTCCATTTCAACGATGAATTTTGAAGTGTAGATAATTGTGTGCATAAGCGTTAATAGGTGAAATAATTTTAATTACTTTTCAAGGTACAATTGCTGAAAATATGAATACTTTCATTTAGATGTTGAATATAGTAATTGCAATAAGGATAAACTTCAAACTTCTAGTATTGTGTCATTTGTGTGTGTGTGTGTGTGCGCGCGCGTGTGTGTGTATTTCTCCAGCATTATTGTAGCATACGTGATATTGGGCTGTAGCATGCACTGTCTAATTTAAAAAATGTCATTTATTTCACTGGTGAACACAAATGCTTGCATGAAATCCAGCATTCCAGCAAGTTCATGAATTATAAATAGTTTTTTCTTGAAGAAATGTAGAGACATTGTGGAGCCAACTGAGGAATATACTGAAAAAGTCTCAAGATTATGTAAGAAAAAACACAATATTCTTCACTATTTTAGGGGTTTAAAATCTATGGGGTGGTTTATGTCTCTTATTTGTGTTTACTACAGTGTATGTTAACAAATTATGCTACAATAATATGTCTCTATGAGTCGCTGTTATGTAAGTGTTAGAGACACTTGTGTTCCTGACTTGCAGTATGTAGGCTCTATGTTCAGAGAGGCCATGTGTTTAATAAATATTAAAGAGTTCTGGAACTATTTTATTTATTGAAAAGGCAATTTGGAATATGTATATCATAATGTAAGCCATCATTTCTTACTATCCTCTACATCAAAGAAAGACAAACTAAAAAGTGTGCATCCCATCATCACATGTGATATCATTCCCTTTAAAGTTACATTGTGGTATTTTTAAAAAGCTAATGTTTCATATATATGTTTATATCTGTCTTAAATACATAAGCAATCATAGTAGATTTTATAACTTTGTTTTTAATACAAACAAAAAGTCTTTTAGAGAAAAATGAAAAATGATAATCTTTTTTACTGTTGAGACTCAAGAAATAGAAGTGGTATTACAAATTGAAAAGCATTTATTTTGGGTTTAGAGTACTTTTAAAAGTATAAAAGTTCTGCACATTGTCTTCTAAATATGTTGATGTGTCAGTTATAATTATCTTTAACATGTTCTGTATTCTTTCTATAAAAATATATCACTTTAAGGTCATAAGATAATAGTAGGGTATATTAACACCAAGCTATTTTACACTTGAAAGGCATTAAATCCAATACTAAAAAATAAAATTTGAAATAATTATTAAAAGCAAAAAAGACTTATATTACCCAGATACCAATTATGACTGTTCAAGCCTATATAGTAAAGAGAAGCCTTTTTCAATCAATAGGGGCCCAACTGTGAATCACATTAAATGAAATATATACATGATTGTTCATCATAAATCTTATAGAGAAGTTTTGTGCATAACATCAACTACTCTATTATGGAACCATAAATGTGATGTTTTCATGAATTGCATATTTGACCTTGAAAATAGGTGGGAATGAAAAGTTATTATATTTCAATTTCCTGAAAGAATGCCATGAAAATATATAGCCTCTTGTTACTGCTTGATTGTTAAATTTGATAGGGTAGTCATGAAAATAAATGTTGTCTTCCATTGCCAGAGCTTAAATAGATCTGCACTGTTCTAAAAACAACTCAGAAGTCAAACTAAGAGAGGTACAGTAAGTAGATTGAGAAAGTTAATTTAGTTTGCTTCAGTTTTTATGTGTTTCTACAAGAACATACATTTGGAGTCTAGATTCTGAATATATTAAATTTAGGACACTATATGTGTTTGTTTTATAA
>NW_004524736.1:2148526-2150184 GCF_000260255.1 Octodon degus | reverse complement strand
ATATTATAACCTTCAAAGTAGTTACTCAGAGTACAAGACATTAAAAGATATTTAAATTATCTATTAACACAAACCTTTCTTTTCAATAAAGTAAATGAAACTAGTAATATAACTATTGCTTATTTTTTTCCTTTTCCCTTCTCTTCTTTCTCCTACCCAAGTTCCTCCTTTCTTCGAAAGAAATTCTTTACACTTCATGGTATCTATTGTATATTTTGGATCTTATTTTGCTTTTTCAATTTCTCACACCAAGGAGACAATATGATGCTTTACACATGAAAGTCTGAGTCATTTCACTTATATGTATGGTCTCAAATTGCATTCATTTACCTATAAATGTCTCATGTTTATCATCTTTATGGTTGAGAAGAAAAATCATAGCATAAAAAATCCACAGCTTTTTTAGGCATTCCTCAGTTGATGGGTGTTCATGTTGTTTCAAAGATTTAATTATTACAAATGTGCTGCTATAATTTTAGGTGCTCATATATCATTTGTAGTGTGATGGCTTTAATTCTTCTTGAAAGATATTCAGAAGAGGAATAGCTTGTCGAATGAGATCTTTTATCCTCTTTTATTGAGGAATCTCCAGACTGACTTCTGCAGTGGTTTCATCAGTCTACACTTCCATTGAAAGTGGAGAAGGGTTCCTTTTTCCCCTCAGCCCCTGAAGGATTTGCTATTGGCTGATTTCTTGATGATAGCCATTCTTTTTGGAAAGAGGCAATATCTCAGTATTTCATTAATTTGAATTTCTCAAATAACAAAAGATGAAGAAAAATTTTTTGCCCCATATATTTTTTCATCTGAGAGGTATGAATTCATCTCAGATACTCATTATTGGATGATGTCCTTGAATTTTGAGTGCATTTAAAAAATTCCTATGCTGTAGACAGAAATCCTTTATCTGAAGGACAATTGGCTACTACTTTTTGCTGCTCTATGGGTTGTGTTTTCACGTTTTAGGTGATTTCTTTTGATGTGCAAAAGCTTTTGGATAAAATGAGAGCCCAACTGTTAATACTTTGTAACATTTCCCATGTTACCTGGATTTTGTTTGTGAAGTATCTGCCTACATCTATGTCTATAATATTTCTACCTATTTGCTCTTCCAGTAGATTTAGTGCTTGTATTTTAATATGTTGATGTTTGATCCATTTTGATTTTAGCTTAGTGCATAGCGATAGACATGAGTTTATTTTTCTTCTTTGACATATGGAAAGCTGGTTTTTATATCATCATTTATTAAAGCAATTATCTTTCTTCCAGGGCATATGTTTGGCTTATTTTTCATGGATAAGGTATTTGTAGTTGTGTCTGTATCTTCTAATCTGCTCCATTGACCCTCAAATCTGCTTTTTTTTGCCAGTACCATGCTGATTTTTTAATTGTAGCTTTGTTGTATAATTTTTGGTCAGGTATCGTGATTCCCCCTGTGTTGACTCTGTTGCCAAGAATTGTTTTTGCTATTTTAAGTCTCTTCTGGTACAAAATGAATTTTTGGAATGTTCTCTGTAGTTCTATGAGATATACTAATGGTGTTTTGATAAGGATTACATGAAATATGAATGAAAATATTGGGTAAATGGTGATTGTCACTATGTTGGCTCTTCCTATACATTAACAAGGAATATGTTTCTATTGTCTGAATTTTTTTT
>NW_004524736.1:2129815-2148411 GCF_000260255.1 Octodon degus | reverse complement strand
TTTTTATTGTACTGTGAAGGATGTGATTCCACTAATTTCTCTGTGCATTGCTGATTTTGTGTAGGAATGCTAGTGATATTTGAATATTGACTTTGTATCCAGCTAAACTACTGAATTTTCACATCTTTTGGTGCAGTTTTTAGGATCTTCTATATAGAGTATCATGTCATCTGTAAATAATGATATTCAAATTCTACCTTCCCTGTCCTTATTCCTTTTATTTATTTCTCCTGCATAATTGCTCTGGTTGATGCTTCCAGAACTATGTTGAATGAAAGTGGTTGCAGCGGACATCACTGCTTTGTTCCTGATTTTAGAGTAAAAATTTTTATTTATTGTCATAGTATGATAGATGTTAGTTTGCCATTGATGGCTTTGATCAGATTGAGGTAAAGAGCATCTATTTCAATTTTCTTTGTTTTTCTTGGTGGAACCGGGGATTGAACTCAGGCCCTTGTGCTTGCCAGGCAAGCGCTTATTCTACTGAGCCATCTTCCTGGCCCCTATTTCAATTTTCTGTAGGGTTTTTATCATGAATGACAGTTAGACTTTTTCAATGTAATTTTTTTCTGCATCTGTTGAGATGATTTTTGTCTTTGGTTCTGTTTATATGGTGCATTCTATTAAGTGATTTGCATATGTTGAAACATCCCTGAATCCTGGGATGAATGCGACTTGGTCATCATGCATAATTTTTATTATTTGCTGCATTTTTTACAGTATTTACTGAGGAGTTTTATGCCTATGTTCATTAGTGAGTTTGGCTTGTTACTTTCCTTTTGGGTTGGAGTTTTCTTCTCTGGTTTTCATATCAGAGTAATACTTGCTTCTAGAAGTTCAACATTAATGGCCAATTTATCTCTTCTAGTCATGAATTCATAGGCAACCTCATCAAAAAGAATAATGAAAAACCTCAAATTCAAGGAATTAAAAATGTAAGGCAGGAATCACATCAGATCCTGCCAAAATCCAGAAAATCATATATACCATATCAGCAGGGAATTCTAGATTGAATGCATTAGGATCTGGGGTTTTCTTCACTGTTAAGTTTTTAACTACATTTTCAATTACTTTGACTGATATTGGGTTATTTAGAATTTCTTTATTTTCTTGATTCAGGTTTGGTAGATCATATGTGTCTAGGCATCTGTATATTTATTTTATGTTGTACATTTTATTAGAGTCCAGGTTCTCAAATAGGCATTTAATCTTGTTTTTAGAAAACAGGTAGAAAATTGATATTATACAATGGAATTGTATTCTTTAGAATTGTAAATTTTATTCATTTTTGGAAGACTACTATCTCAGATATCACAATGATTTTTACTTTGAACTCTTACGAGATTTTCTTATTTTCTCTCTTTTTGACACTAGTCATTCCAATAAGTATGTTATTATAAATCATCATGGACTTAATTTGCATTTCTCTGTTGGCTTTTGATGTTGAATGGTTTTGTGCATGTTTATCATCAGCAACATAGCTTTTCATGATTTTTATTGTTTCCTAGTTGGATTATTTCTGTTTCCTATTGCTTCTTTGCAGGACATAATGTAATGTCCACTGTGGGGACTTACAGAATTTAATTCTTTTCCCATCCTTTCCTCTGTCTTGTCTCCTCTTTCTACCAGGTCTTGGTCACCTTCTCATTAGCAAAACGCCATCTCCTAATTCTCTCTTATCTCTCCTTTATTTTACTCTTTAATTCTTTCAATTCATTAATATTTTGATTTACTCATATAAGAAAAGTCATAAGCTTGTGTATCTGTTTTACTACACATAACATTCATTTATCTACAACAGATTTAAATGTATCCCTCTTCACAGCCAAGAGTACCTTATTATATATAGACATCACATCTATTTAATCTATTTGTCTCTTGGTGAACAAATAGGACATTTGCAACATATAACTATCATGTGGTTCAGCATTATAAAGATGTATATATACATATAAGTATAATACAGTGTTCTAAAATCTTTTGGGAAGATACCTCGTTGAGGAATAGCACAGTGGAATAAATTTCTAGTTTTAGTCTTTGGAAGAGTCTCTATTTTATTTCAATACTGCTTTACATTCCCACCAATAACGTATAAGAGTTCCTGTATAGGCAGGACCAACGTTATCTAAATGGCCCTGTCAAAATACTAGCTTTCCTCAAACACCTAGAAAGAGAGAACAAAAAATAACCCTAAAATTTATATGAAACCAAGAGACCCAGAATATCAAAGCAATCCCCGACAATACAATCATAGTAGAAGTCACCATGATTTCTGATTTTAAATTGTAATACAAAGCTGCAGTGACAAAAATGTCATGAAACTGCTGTGAAACCAAAAATGTGACTCAATGGAACCAAATACAGAGCAAAGGACAAACTCTGGACATATTCATCCATTTGCATTTTGACAAATGAACTAGAAACATATACTGAGAGAAACAGAATTGGTGCTGCAGAAACTAGCTTTATCAGAGAGAAAGACTGAAGATTAAAGGCCCACATACTCTACCCAGTCATAAATGAAAATAAAAATGGAGCAAAGATGTAAAAATTACAACATATACTATAGCAGAACATGACAGCAACTAAGATCAGCCACCACAAAAGAGGTGAGTGAAGAGGAACAAATAAGCTTTTTCTTTAATTAAAAAAATATGTATTTCATACAGGGTCTCACTATGCAAGTCAGACTCCTAGTAATCCTCCTGCTTTCAGAGTCCCCAGCACTGAGATTATTGGCATGCTGTTCGGACTTGGCTGCTGCCTCAATGCTCCCAGAGGTGAGGCCAGCATGGCATGCAGTACTAGGGATCAAACCCTGCTCCCTGCACTTGCCTGAGCAGGTGCTTAGTCCACTGAGCTATCTCGCCGGCCCAAGGAATTTTTATTGCAGACTCATGACCAACACCCTGACACTGTGTCAGGATTCCTAAATTATTGGTACTGGTCTGAAAGTTGCTTTCAGTTTATATAATTTTCAGGTTTCCACAGTAAACACATCACCTCATTACCTAATTTTCAGAAATTTTGCAAGAATGTTACACAATTGCCACAAGGTTTACATTTCACAGATACCACTGACCATCTGTCTCTCATGGGGCAGTTGGCTTAATGTTTGCTGTATTCACCAAGTTGTTCTAATTATTTTTGCCTATTTTATGTTGTTGGCTTTCTCTAAGTGGGTTTATGGTTAGCCACATGGTAATGTGCGAGGGAGTGAGTTTATCTATAGTTTAAGTGAACTTATGTGATCCTTCTTGAAATGGTGCCTCTTTTGCCCTATCAATACATGATACTAAAAATATATATAGACAACATTCCTGAAGTCATAGACATAGAGGACATCTTGAAAAGAGCCCCAATTGGACAAATAAATAAATAAATAAATAAATGGAAAAAACTCAGCAAATGGGATTATAAAAAATTTAAAAGCTTCTGTGCACCAGAAGGAACACCAACAGAGTGAACAGACAACCTATAGTTTTTGGAAAGAATTTTGACAGCTACACACCAGACAGAAGACTATTGTCTAAAATATATAAAGAACCCAAAAAACTGGGACGCCCCAAAACAAGAAACCAAATTAAAAATTGGCAGCTACAATTCATGCATTACATCTTTCATTATTTTTAGGTGACATAGGTCTTTTTGTTATCTATGAATAAAGACAGTATTACGAAACTGAGTGTGGTGGTGCACACCTGTAATCCTGGCGCTTGGGAGGATGAAAACAGGAAGATCACTACAAGTTCAATCTGTGTAGTGAGACCCTGAACTCACTGTAGACCCTGTACCAAATACATAAAAAAAGACAGTTTTATGTATCACTTTCTCATTGGAATACTTTTTATGTCTTTTACTTGTGTTACTTCCAGAGCAAAGACCTCCAATGCAGTGCTAAAGAGTTGATAAGAGTTACTTCCTTTTACTTTTGTTTGTTTGGTTGGTTGGTTTTGCTTTTGGTTTGTTTCTTTGTTTTTGCCTTGAAAGCCTTCACTTCTTCACTATTGAATAGAATACCAGTTCTAGGGCTGTAGGTTGGTGTACCCACAGGAAGGAGTCCACTTCAGTAGATCTACAGTGCTATCATTTGTTCAGAGTGGCCTATGGACAAATAGGATTTGTGCACTATATGGGTGATTAATTTCAGGTGCCAAAACTGAATCAGAGGCTATCAGCAGGCAATTGATCACTCTCTTCCTTTGGAGCTTGAACAGCCACATTCACTTGTCTGCCTCAGATGGACATATTCTGCGATGTTCTCAAATTAGCATTCTTTCTAGTAGTAGACAGAATAAAGCAGTAGTAGATTTAAGATGAGGATCCATGACAATCTGTATAGAATAACTTTCAAAACACTACCGAGAAGGAGAATTCAGTTGTCACACTGTTCAGAGGGAAGATGACGACAATGTAAATTTAACACTAATGGTAGATGCCATGAAATTTGAGATAGATTTTGAAAGTAAGTTTGAAAGAATTCATTGACAAGTTGCCTATGGAGAAATTGAGAAACTAGAAAGTCAGTAATGAATACTTTTTAAACACTAGATGCAGAGCATTGGGACAAATAGGTTTTGGGGGTGGCAAATTGAGTCTAATCTTGCAGATATATATGTAATCTGACATGCGTACTATATATCAAAGTAGAGTGTGTGAAGGTAATTGTGTATATCACAGAGACTATCACATTTTAGACTTGTGATCCCACCAAGTATAACTGAAAACCTGGAGACAATCGTAACAGTAAACTTTCTGCCTTTCTAGAACTGTTGTGATAATATAAATGCCACTCACAGAAATAGAGCCCAGTTTATCTTTGCATATTATCAGTTAATATTGTTTTCCTTATATCGATGTGATGATGAAAGCTCGTTACAAAATACATTTGCATATTACATAAAACTTGTAATGATCATTGTGTAAAAATATAGTATTAAAGTAAAAAGAAATAAAATTTTGGATTTGTAGTCATAATACAGTTTGGGATAATAATAAAAAGTCTGATAGTTGTTATAGTACCTCTGGGAATCTATTTGGAGAAAATGAATCAGAAATTCTAGCTGTTGCCTTCATTACGTTATCTTACTTGATATTTCAGCTACAAAACATTTTCCTTGTACAATATTACATTGAGGAATGCAACAATAATATTTAGCATGATAGAAGACCATATGGTGTGTTGTGCAATGTACTCTTCTCTAGAACAGCTGCACAATATTTGGTGGTACCTAATATACAATAAATAATAAACTTTGAGGATGTTTTAGTATTCCTTGAGTGACAATATCTCAGGAGACATGAGCATTGTGTATGAATGCTCACAAGTGTTAGTACTGTTTTTAAATACCTAGGAATAGAAGTCATGCTTAACATGATTAATGATCTATAACCTACTGAGAGACTGAAGAATAGTTTTCCAGAATTGCTTCCCCACATTGTACTTTCATTAAAATGCATACAGTTTCTATCTGTTCTGTATTTCTACCTGCACTTGATAACTTTATTTGAAAAGCCATTCTAAAAACAACGTGAGTTATCCCATTGTGCTTAGTTGCAAAATAATTTTTGCTGCTCTCTTGAAGGGGCTACAGATTATGTATAAAAATCATACATTGAAGTCCATTGTAATTTTTGAACTTTCAGTCAAACGTGTCGTTAATCAGTAACCAAATGACATGTTTAGTTTTGTGTCATTTTCCACTTTTTCTACCTTGCTTTGGAAATGTTATAAATACAATGAATATAATTCTGGAGATGAAAACCAATAAGGCTTTCCCAAGAAACAAAGTATATAGCTGTGTTTTGCATATTTGGGAAACTTTCAAATAGGTTATGGATTTCCTTTGAATTCTAGAAGCATGTAAATATAATTAAGTAGATAAGATTATCATTCACTGACAATGAGACAAATATCTTAGAAGTAACTAAACAAACACATAAAAAAACCCACAAATTTTCTACGTTACGGACTTTTAAAATATTTTATTTATAATGTATTGAATTTTACCATTGGAGGAATGAATTATCAAAATTTATAAAGGCTAGAATATCTTCAGAGACGATTTAATAAAGGCATAGTTCATTATAAATCCCCCAGAAAAAAATACAAAGAACAAAACACTTTAAAAATTATCTTACAAAGAATTTTGTGGGATCCATAGAGAAACATTCTATAGGATATGCAAGACAAGTGCTGTCAGCCGCCTATTGAATTTTTGTCTTGCATTTGTTTTGGAGAGAATACACATCAATAATGTAAGTAGAACCACAATGGCTGTGTTCAAGTAACACATTTAAAAAGTAAATGCATGTAAATTATATTCAGGCTGAAGATATTTGAGTTGTTTGTTTGTACAACAGAATACAAAGTTATCAGAACAAAGTATGTGAATAGATGGAAAATTCAATTTATTAAATAAATTTATTAAAAGTTTACCTTAGTAAGAGTTAATATGGCAACAATTTTATCAAAATTTAGTAAAAACTTAGCACCCCTCTTAGACTAAAATGTATAAATGGGATTGAAGACAACATACCCATCCTTTTCTATTTTTATAAGTGAAAGAATATACAAGTATGTATCTATTGGTGGCTTCGTTTTTAAATTAATTCACTTTCTGAAACTTAAATTTAGATATTTTCCTATCTCTAGAATAACAGTTGTGAAATTATGAGTTTAATATTTTATTCATATATTTCCATTTGAATTAAAATAAACATATTTTCATTGTATAAAATGTTTTACCTATGAGCCAGCTAACATAAATTCCAACTAAAATAAATAAATAGCAATATAGTGATGTAGAATCTAGTGATGTAGAGATACATCACTAACAGTGAAGTACTGAACTTATCTTCAAAATTGACATCTTTTAAATTTTGTTAAAATTGAAATGACATTGTAGGGTTTTTATCATAGAATTATATGCTTTTGTTATTTTAAGAACAGAATATTTTATGAGCTCAAAACAAGAAGCAAAATTATATAAAATTACCTAGTTTTTAAAAAATTATGACTATAGATTGAAATCATTTGTATGCAAAAACATTATTATAATATGTTTTAACAACTTGTGTGATACCTCAGAAAGTACAGAGTAATTTTCAGAACCAAGCAAAGGTTTCCATAGTGCAATATTGGTGTTGTATGGCATATTCATGGAGATGCAAGGAACCTCATTTTCTATAACTTTATTAATTAAAGATATTCCATATAGTAAAATATTTCAGATCAGTATTCATTTATTCAAAATATAAAATAAATCTCTCAATATAATCATGAGTCATTTTAGTTACTTTTATTTACAAGGCATATTTTTATAAAGCTCATAGTTTTACAGGAACTTCAAACTTTGTGAAACCTTAGGTAATCATTTTTTTTGCAAATTGCCACATAAAAATAAGAATTGTCAAGGGGAGAAAAGATCATGAAAAATCAAATCAAAACATCCCTCGGAAAAACTGATTTTAATACCTTAATAAATAGTTATGTGTAACATACTGGAACAAATTTTACTTAACTCTACACTTCTGGTGCCGTAGCTCCATTTGACCCTATAAAAATGCTGTTAATGGCTCTGTTTACTAGAATTTATTGCTACCAAAATGGAAAGCCACAATGCTATGAACTACTAATGTAGCAATATGCAACCTCAAGCCTTAAAATGTGGCTATATTTTGAAATCATTAAAATGCAGATGAGGATAAAGCTCAAGACTGATTTTTTGATTGCTTTTAAGATACTGCGTAGATCTTAAAATATATGTATGGGTACACATGTATAAATAAGTATTGGCGTGTTTTAAAATTGCTTGATGTGAAGGATGTTTTAGATATTTCAGTTATTTTTAAAATGTTCTATGATTCATCAACTAATCAGATGCATTTCTGGTTTTCACTATTATGATTATAAATATATAGCTTTCTACATTTTCACTGATTTTCAGGTGCTACCTATGTATGTTATTTAAAAATGTTTAAGAACTGAGGAACCTTTCCTTAATTATATTTTGCTTATATATCATATATTTGCTTTGTGCTATCACAGGCCATTTTAAATCAGTGCTGTTTTTCTAGATAAATTTATTTAATGGCATTCATGCAGAGGTACAGTTATTAAAAATATATGTAATATGTTTATTATTTAATATTTTTAATTTTGTACTAATTTATTCTATGAAAGTATGGATCAGTACCTGTACTGAGGGACCATGTTAATATCTGTAAACTAAGCATCATTATATAGTTATCTCCACAGAATTTCAAATCTATTCAGTTATACTAACATACGAAATTTCAAATGGGAACTGATAATTTAGAGTGTGTGTTTCCTATACTTCATATTTGACAGCTATTTTGTTTTAAAAAGGTTGAGACTTTATCCCCTTCTCTAGGCTTCTGACTTTTACCTCTCTGACTGCACATTAGTGGCCCTAAACGGACAAAAGAGAGCCCTTCACAGACCACTTAGTTCTCCTCCAGTGCGCTGTGGCCATTGATCCGTACAAGCTGTATTTTTACAAAATGTTATGGAGACGTTTATTACTTGATTTTTCCTCCAGTAGTTAGAATTGATGCCATAATTCCGGGGACATCTTGACAATGTTTCTCTTTTCACTTTGAATTGTCTCAACCACACCTATGACTTTAGCTACTATTTATATTCACCAATAACTTTCAGAAGTAAACATTCTATTCTCCCTACTTTTAAAGCTAGGAACTTTCTACATGCATGCTTTAGGACACTTTAAGCTAATCATTTTCCAAACTCTTGACCTTCTTTCCATGGTCTAATCTGTGCCTGCTCACCAGTTTCCTGTCAGATTTTAACAGCTAAATACAGCATCTGAGCCCTTTTTCTTCCCTAAACAAATGCAGGAGTTTTATACTTGGCTTCTCTAATTTCAGTCTTACCTTCTTCAATTTCATGATCTACACTACAACAGTAATCTGAACTATTTAAAACCCAAATCTTAATATTCCTTCATTACCTTAGGAGAGGTAATACATTCTCAAATATGTAGATGATCCAACTCCTCTGAATCAGAGCATAGGATGAGAGGAAGGACTATTCTGTGTTTCTTTTTCTCATATCATTTACCAGCTTGTTCCTGCTGCTGGGAAGATCAGACATGGACAGGCCCTGGTGGAGAAGAGCAGCCAGAACTGGGAGAAAGCTAGACCTGGACAACAGCTATATGTCTATTAATTAATATAGATTTGGGACATCATTTAATCTATTTTTTATGGAAATCTTTTTTGCCATAATTTTATTGAAAAACAAATAGCAATGATACAGTTTCAAATCAAATTGGTAGGACAGTTTCAATAATTAACACACTGCATACATTCTTCCTAGTGATTAATTGCTGTACAAGATGCGGACTTGACATCCTATTTACAAACACTATTAGAACAAAGCATTATATTCATTTAATCTATTTTTATAAACCTTTACTAGAAGTGAAATCCATTTAATTTATTTTTATAAACCTTTACTAGAAGTGAAATCTTCAGGCACTATTCAGAAGAACATTGTGCTAGCTACTTAGTATCTTCTGATCTACTAAATGAATTGTTTGTATTTTCTATTCCTGAAAAATTTCTTATTGTAATATATATATATATATATATATATATATATATATATTTTTAAATCTATAGATATCTTTGGATAGTGTGGACTTTCAATATAAAGTCTTTTAAATTATAAACACAGGATAGCCTTACATTTATTTCTCTTTTCTTTAATTTCTTTTATTAATTTTTTTAAGAAAAAGGTCAACCCATACAACATGAGCAAATATTTGCCATTCCTATATCTGTTAGGGACTAATAGTCAAAATATGTAAGAAACTCACACAGTCCAGTAGCAAAAACACCAATAACCTGACTAAAAATCAGTAAAACTTGAATATTAATTTTTAAGGGAAATATAAATGATCCCAGATATTTAAATCTATGTCAATTATCATTCATCATTAGGTAAATAAATAAAAATACAACATTAAAATATTATCTTACATCCATAGGATGAGTATTATGTTAAAAAAAGATGTATTGGCAGGGAGGTGGAGAACTTAAAACTACAGCCCACGTGTACTAGAAATTGTACAGCTATTTTAGAAAACAGCATGAAGATCTCAGAACATTGAACAGTAAAACTATGTCCTGTATAATCCAGAAAGCACGATTCTACGTGTAACTCCGAAATAATTAAAATTGTGATCTTGAAAGATAATTACACTCAATTGCTCTCTTTGTCCCTATTCACAGCAGCCTGGATACGAAAATAAACTAAATGTCTATGGAACGTTTAATGGACAGTGAAGACACGGTGCAACTATCTATATGATGAAATGCATTATCTTCAAAAAGCAAGAAATACCAACATAAATAACAGCATGAGTTAATCAAGATTACTTTATTTGATCAAACACGTAGGAGAGTGGAATGGTTGTTTCTTAGGTGTGGGACAAGGTAGAATTGAGGAGTTGCTGTTAAAAGTTGTGCAGTTTCAGTTATGCAAGATGAAAGAGTTCTAGTGAATTACCCTGCAATACCATGCCTATGATGAACACCATTGCATTATGTACTCAAAAATGTGTTAACAGAATAAATCTCTGGTTATGCCTTATAGTAGTTTAAAGAAGAAAAAATAAAAAAAGAAAGACAAGATCCAGGGGAGAAATAATATTTTTCATGTGTTTAAAATGGTGCAACTCCTTTATGACTCTGGCAATTGGGAGAATAGCCCTCTCTCCTCAGCTGTGATAATTTCCTTCCTGTCTCCATTTCTGCCTTAGGGTGACAATTTCCATTGTACCTAATCACTGGGCTAGGTCCCTAACATTTTGTTTTGGGCTTCTAAACTTCCCAATTATCTGTTCAACTAGTTGTTAACCCTCATGGAATGGGTGGAAATAGGCTTCCTTTACCTGAATGAAACCTGATTGGTAGAATATTTTTGTCAGTGTCTCTCACATTACTCAGTGGTTAAAAAGCCTTTGGAGACAGAAATGCCTCATCTTTATCATTATTAGTGAACTTGGACAGAACCCCTTGTCTCGGTTACTTTTCTCTCATTGCTGGGACAAATACCTAACATTCAAAATGAAGGAAGGGAATATGTAGCTCACAGTTTGCAGATGTTTCAGTCTATAATCAGTTGGCTCCAAGGGAGGATGGCACATAACAGAAATCAACAGCTCACAGTGGTTAAAAAAAAAATCAAGAACAAGAAAGGAGGAGGGAAGAGTAGTGGTAGAAGAGGCAACAAGCCTCTCCCTTAGATTTCATTCAGGCTATCCTTGGGTGTAGCTCTCACACCCGTAACCCCAGCATTGGATCATGAATTATTCACAAACTCTAGAAGTCCTCATTAATGACTTCATGAGACTTTGAGGGACACCTTAGATACAAAGCGTAACTCCCCAACATGCATTTGCAGCTTTTCCTCATTTGAACACCTGGGGATGACATCATTCTCAAAGGTTGGTGTGAAGATTAGTTCAGGACTAGAGAAGGTGGGAATGTGTGTACATCCTTGTCACCTAGTGCCTGAGAAGCGCTTGCACATGGCAGCTTGCTCTACCTCACTAGACTGGGTACAATATGAGGAGAAAAGTGAATTGGTGGTATCTGTACTAAAGCAACACTACCTACCTATGTGCATATAGTAAAAGATCAATAAGTGGCTATCAGATAAATCCTCAACCTCTCTGTTCAAAAGATCCTTCTCTTCCTCCTCAATGGCCACACTTCAGCTCATTTAGATCATTCCTGCAAATTGTCCAATTTCATTTTCATCAGTCTTTAAGTACTTTCCTTTAACTTTCAGATTGAAACATATTAGTTGTAAACATTGTTCATGTCATATTTTCTTCTGTATCCTCACAATACTAGATTTCTACTCTGATATACTTTCTCTCTCTTTTTTTTTGCAATTTCTGTAGTGAACTATTTATATTTTGGTCTTTTAAAAATATTTATTTATTTACTTATTTATTTATTTGGTACAGGGTACAAGTCGCTACACAACTTGGACACATGGTGATCCTCCTGTCTCAGCCTCGCCAGTGCTGGAATTACAGGTGTGCACCAACATGCTAGGTCTCAGTAGCCGGCACTGCGTGGGGGCTGGCACAACATGTGGTACTGAGTATTGAAACTGGGTCCTTGTGCTTGCCAGGCAGCTGTTTAGGCTGTCAAACTATCTTCCCTGCCCCTACTCTGGTCTTATTTTATTTTTACTTGCTAATTGATGTTCCCATAGTACTCATCTTTGTTTCAGAGTTAACAATACTTTTTCTTATTTCAATGATTCAGCTTAGGAGTCAACATTTTTATAGGTCTTTTCAGAATCCCTATCATCCACACAATAATTCCTTGGTCAGTTATATTCCTCCAGCTAATGGCAAATCACCTAGTGTTTCTGAACTGATTGGAATACGTAGTCATGTGATAAAAGTTTGTTTTAGAATGACTCAAGAAATTATTTAGAATTAGGTTCTTATATAATGTCACTTTCTAGATAATTCATTTTATCAATCCATTACACTGAAAGTATTATTTGACTCTATCTTATCCCTTGTCTGAAGAATAATGTGAAATGTTTTGCTTAAATCCTGAAATACTGCTTTTACTATATTCTTTTGATATATTGATCTAGACAATCTTCCCAAAATTTAGTACACATTTTCTGAAAATAGTTGGTCTTAGGAAGCTCATTAAATTGTACTGCTATTTTTGAAGTACAAATCTATCAGTTTACTAATTTATTTTAAAAATTATTGTTTTATTATTTTCAGAGTCTAGCTTCATTTCTTGCAAACAGAAGTGGTGCTTCTCTAGTTCTGTCCATGTGAAAGTTGGTGATTCCTTTGAAGTATCTGACATCTCTTCATCTCTGGGTGGCCACAAGGACCCGGAATAAATTTCTGATGGCTGTGGAATTTTTAATGCAAGGAAGTAGTCTTGCAAACTTTCTTCAGCTCTTGGATTTCAATTATTTTTGATCAATGTTGAATTGCACTTTAGTCCAAAGTCCAAGTCTTTGGTAGAGAAGGTCTAGTCTGATTCACCATTGTAGAAATGATGTACACCGGCTTCCGCCTCTGCTGGTGGTGTGCATGCACACAAGCGCAGCTGTAGGCGGCACAGCAGAGAATGAGAATGGAGGACAATTTTGCAAGTATCGCTCCTCACTAATGGCAATTCTAAGAGTTGTTAGAGGAGCAAAAGGTCTTCTTTTCTTCGCTCTCTTTTTCCTCATTGAAGAAGTGATGAAAAGAGCCAATAGACTGCCAAGTTGCTGCCAGGTAACAAGTAACCTCTGCTTGAGAATTTGCATGTATTTGTTGACATATATATGTAACTGATATTTTGATGGAAGAAATGGATATTATTTCATTTAGATGTATAAAACTTCATTTAAATTATGCTTCCTTGAGTTATTAAATGCATATATATATATGTATATATATGAAAGCTTTCATATCTTTCCTAGGTTAATTATATGCCTGAGAGAAAATATGTGAAAGGATACTAGGAAAATAAAGATGAACATTCCTATTTTTCTGCGTATATCTGACAGTGTAAAATTTTGGACAGTCCATGGATATTATTAACTATGAATAGAAAATGAATTCTAGAAGGGCTGACAACATAGTGCACCATTCATATTTGAGTTACTAAGCTACAATAATAAGATAGACAGCACTTGAGTCATTTTTATTATGCTTAATGTTTTATTATTTTTGTGTCTAAAAACCCTAAAGTTGTTATAAATGATGTCTTATAGGTGAAATTAACCAGCTCTATGTACTTTCTACTAAATATAAGTAATAGCACAAAGCCAATGAAACTAAAAAGATATAAAATAGAGTTTAATGAGTTAAGTCTCAACATGAAATTGAATGATTTCTTCTTTGTGTATTTTTTCTTTGTGTTTTACACAAGAGCATTTTCATTGTGCTTCCATTTCTATACTAAATACAGTATTTTTTTATATCTGTGCTTCTTATTTTTATTTATTTTTATATCTGTGCTTATTCTTCATGGCTGTCATATTTAGGAGAACAACTTTATTCTATACTCTTATACTAGTACACATAAGCCATAACTGTCTCAGAAACATAGATTAGAGCTGGATGTGGTGGCACATACCTGTAATTTCAGAACTCTGGAGGCTGAGGCAAGAGGATTGCTATAAATTTGAGGGCAGCCTGGGGTGCACAGTGAGTTCATGGCCATCTTGCGGTACATAGCAAGGCCTTTTTTCTTCCATTAAAAAAAAAAAATCAGTTTAGTACTTGAAACAGTTATAAATCATGGTTCCAAAACAAGAGATTCATTAGAAAATTGTTAACATTGTGTCAGCTACTAACAACCCCCATGCTAGCACATAGATTAAAAGGTACTAATCATATTTTAATTTGCTACAGTTAGGTAATTACACTAAATTTTTTTTTTCTGATAATTGAAATACCGTTCAATGCAGAAAACCAAGATTACTGAAATAAATATTTCCAATACATATGTTTTACCCGATCAAGTCTGTAATCCTAACATTGGGAGGAAGGAGGATGGCCAAGAGGTCAAGGGCAACCTGGGCTATATTTCGGATCTTGAATGGTCCCTTGATGCCCACGGAGTAAAGCCTTCATCGCAGGTTGACGCTAAGGGGACCTTTAAGACGTGGAGCCTCCTGTGAGTTCTGCAGGTCCCCAGGGAGTGCCCTCCCAGGAGCCCACGGGAGCCCGACTTGCTCCTAACACTCACGTATTTCCTGGCTCACATGTGTGCGCTTGTGCTTTGCTCTGCGCTTCCCTACACTGACGCGCTGCTTCCCCTTAGGAGCAAAACATCAGGGGAAACGGGACAACATTGCCAAGGTTGTGAAGCGAAGCCACCCTTTCTTCTTTAAAAGTGGTCATTTCAGATATTTTTCTTTTTTTTTTTTTTAATTTTTTATTTATTTGAGAGAGAGAGAGAGAGAGAGAGAGAGAGAGAGAGAGAGTGGTGTGTGTGTGTGGCCAGCTCAGCCCACCAGGGGGCGGGGCTGGCTGGCATGTGGTGCTGGGGGATTGAACCGCGGTCCCTGATGCCTTGCCAAGCTTGTTCCAAGTAGGTGCTTTAGACCACTGAGCCATCTCTCCAGCCCCTCAGATATTTTTCTAGTGATAGAAAACCAGCATATCATATCATTCTATCTTATCACCATTCATGTCTCAGTTTATTATTTTATTATTTATTTATTTAGTACAGGATCTCACGACGCAGCTCAGATTCGCAGTTATCCTCCTGTCTCAGCCTCCACACCCCTGGTATTACAAGCGTGCTCCCATGCCCAGTTTTGGGGGCCAGAATGGCATGGGGCTGGCATGGTATGCAATATAGGGGATCAAACGCAGATCTTTTGGCTTGCCAGACAAGCGGTTAGACTGCCGAGCTATCTCCCCTGCCCTACTTTCAATATTTATGTACAGCTTTATGTTTCAGTCAAAATATATTTAATTAAAATTATTTAAGTTGGATTCTAAGAAGCCAGGTATGGTCATTCATACCTATGATCCCATCACAGCAGAGAAGGAGGTAAGAAGATTTCACATTCAAGACCTGCCTGGACTACATACTAAGACTTTAAACAAACAAATAAACAAACAGGGCTTGAGTCTAAATTCTGATATACCTAAATGGTTGATTAAATGACTCACAACTGATTTTTGACTGGTAGGTCAAAGTAAGTGTTATAGATACAATGAAATATAAGAAACACGTGACTTATAAATCATGAAATAAAAATAAGGTGATGATATCTAAAAGCTCCACTCATCAATAGAATTTAAACTTTATTTTTTATTTACCACTATGTTCCTTTATTACCTGTTGTCTCTGCTCCTGTTCCAAATGCAACTACTGTTCAAAACTTGTGATTATCATTCCTATGATTGATAGATTCATCACATACATATGTGTAATTAAATCATGCACTATTTTGTTTTAAATATATATTAAAACAGTATTATGCTATTTAGAAGCTTTGGTGACTAGTTTTATTTGCTCATCATTAGTAGAATTTCATGTTTCAGGATATAATTATAATATTCATTGATTTTTTTCAAGGCCATTTTGTGTGACTGTAATTATTTTATTGCCCTATGGAATGATATGTATAATAATTTATTAACTGGAAAAGTTAGTGTTTATTAAGGTTGAATTTCTAGTAATTTGTTTTTAAATATAGAAATGTACCTGTAGATAGTGTATTTCATTTTCTTCTTGTGTCTGAAGACATTTCACATTTTTCCATATTCTTGGTTTTCTATTTTGCGATGATTATTTGGTTTTTTGAAATATGATTTCAATTCATAATTAATTATTCCTTCAGTTGCATTTATAAAAAAGACTTAGCTTTAAAGTTTGGTTATTTGGATAGACATTTGAGACAAGCATGAAGCCGGAGTCTGTTTGTTTCTTTTAAAACTATACTGTTAGTATGATTTCATATTCTGATATTTCCACTATTGAAGAACTTGATATTCTAAATCTATTATTTTATTTTTTCTGTTGCTGTCACATATAAGGACTGCTTCCTTGATTTTTTTTTTTATTTGTGACATGTACAATCTCATGCTTGTCATATGGCAAAATAGCTGGGATTAAAATTGTCTTCTAAGAGACAGAGCTGCTGTCTCCATGTCCCAGCCGACCTCTCTGCTGGGCTCTGGGTATCAGAGCAACTTCACCTTTCCGCATTCACTGGTGCTCCCTGCTTACCTCTGTGGTTCCAAAAGCACCTCACCTCTGAGTTTGCTGTGTGCCTTAGTTCTTCTGAGCCAATGATGCCTTAGAATGAAGTTTTTGGACTGTCAAGATAGCTCAGTGGACTAAGCACAAGCTTTGGCAAGTGCAGGGTCCAGGGTTTGATCCCTACTCCCGCATGCTGCATGAGCCCTGCCCCTGGGGCACCTGGTGACGGAGTCCAGGACTACTGGTGCGTGCCTATAATCCCAGTGCCAGGGAGACTGAAAACTGAAGGATCACTCTGAGTCTGAGCTGTGTAGTAAGACCCCTTACCAAAATACCTAAACATGAAAAAAACGTTTTTGTGTGAGATCTAATCACTTTTGAAGCACTAATTGTTTTAGATTATATAATCTATCAAAATGGTTTAGTCTGTGATAGTGCTGGCAATTTGATTCTTCACCCTTCTCTTGCCCTGGTTGGAATTCTGACAATGACACAAACCCTATCCTTGATACTTGTGCTGAGTTTCTGTCATCGCATGCTGGGGTTGGATATAACTCAAATTCTAAGGCTATGTTTACTAGTGTGCATTAGATTCTTTCCCTAAGAGTAATGCAGAAGATTTATAAAATATTACCTCAATCTATGTTTACTTCTAATTTCTCTTCTAGACATTGGTTTACTTAGTAATTACTTCTTTCAGTAATTTTTCACAGATCTGAAGAAATTTATTAACCAAATCTCAAGATAGAGCATACTGTAGGCTTTGTAAATGTGGGGTGGAGGGTGCATATATGGAAAAGGAAGAAAAGACCCTCTCCCAAGATTCATGAATGAAATAAAATACAATATTATTTTATTGCTTTTCTTGAAAATAAAGCAGCAGAAAAAGAAATGAAGCAGTAATTCAAATATGATGATAATGTTATATTTATGTATACTGAACCATAAGTGTGAATTTTTCTTTACAAATATCCTCTGGTCCATTAAAAGCAAAGGGATTATATTGTTATATTCTATCAAAATATCACCATAAATTAGTGTGCTGGTGTTATCAATGGAAAATACAATTCTGTTTAAGTCATGGTTTTAAAACTTCCACTCATGAGCAACTAGTGGGTCATATACATAGTATATATGAATCATTTGCAAAATGTTTAATGTTAGAAATTCATAAATGTATTTGTAGACTTTTTTACTCTGATAAAATAGGTATTATAAAATTTGACTCTCTTCTATTAAACAAAATGCTTGGTAGTCATTATTTGCTGCTACCATGTAATCCTAATAACTGTAAGCACAAGAGGTGTACCAGCTGTGGTTGACCTCAGTCTTTGCATGCGTGTGTGTGTGTGTGTGTGTGTGTGTGTGTATTTACTGGACTCAATCTCAGACCTTGCACTTACCAGGCAGGAATCTGTTTCTCTGAATTACATCCCTGGCATTTATCCTAATAATTATGAAGAACACTCAAAGTAAAACATGAATAGGATGGGAGGTATGAATAAGCATATTTTTCTATAAAACATAACCATGGAATGAAAAGAGTAATATTTGCTGTCGCCATTTTTATGATAAGTGAAATAATTATTTTTTAACATTTCTAATACCATTGAATATTATAAAATTCTGTATAAATCAAAATTATTGGGAATAGACAATGCTTATTTATATTAAAATTCTCATGTTCATTTGAATTCTTTCTTAAATGAATTTTTACCAGAAAGTTTTAAATTTTATGTTAGAGTACTTCCTTTTTATGCGCTAAATCATATTGTTAGTTTAAACAGTCTTAAAATTTAGTGTTTCCAGTCCTAGCCCAGGTCTGGTGAGTGTGTGGGAGA
>NW_004524736.1:2121686-2122159 GCF_000260255.1 Octodon degus | reverse complement strand
CATGTTTAAAAGGAAAAGGAAACTAAGGACAGGGAAAGGAATGAAGGGGAAGCAAAAAATGAGAATAGAAGGACAAAATGGGAAGCAAGTTTTGTAAATAAGGAGAGGAATAGGGATTGAAAGCAGGGGCAGCGAAAAGGACAGAAAAGGGCTCTAGATACATCATGTACAGACATAAATTCTCCATGATGAGGTAATCAAAATGCACATCTAAACTGTACCAATAAACTTAATTGAAAATGCAAATAATAAAAGTGCTGCATACCAAAATTAATTGTAGACTCTTACATATATATTTTTCATAATAATGTATACTTCAAGTAATGTACACAACAGATATACAAATAGTTATTTTAGAATTTGATGTGAAGGTCATTCTTCAATCACCAATTTTCAAATTAGGCATTTTATTAAATAATACATAAATCAATTTTTCCATGTTATTTAACCATTATGTATTCTTTATTACAATC
>NW_004524736.1:2113521-2120650 GCF_000260255.1 Octodon degus | reverse complement strand
AACAGCATGGCTTTATTTCTTATATTTCGACTTCATACTTTTCTACTTGTATTTTAATTTTAAATACATATGCAAAGATTGCTTCCAAAGAGTGCCTAATTTATACTGGTATTATTTATTATGTGGGCATAAAATATAGAGCAAATTAAAAATGTATTTCTTGATATGCCTTTATTCACTGGAAAAATGCAAACAATGAACATCAGCTTCATATGTTAGGAACTAGAAAAAAAAATTATGTTGTCACAAACTGCCTCCTGAAAAGATTTGACACTAATACCCATCTGTGGAATGCTTGATCAACATCAAAAAAACCTAAAGACAAATATTAAGTGCTGGGAACTAGAGGCAGAAAACAAAAATTCAAATCTGAGCTCCATTTTTTACTTCTGTAATTCTGGCAAGTTGCCAAATCTTCTAGGCCTGAGATTCCTCATCTGTAGAATAACCTTTCTTATAAGACTGTGATGAAAATTGAATGAATTGATTCAGGTAAAACACTCAGAAGATGATAAACTTGAAAAATGTATTCTAGCTGTCGGGACCTATACAACATAACTTTCTTTCATAATCCATTTTAATCTTTCTCTTTCCCTCTTTTTCTTCTTTTATACTCTCTCTTTTCCTGTTTTATATGTGAAGCCATTTGTATTGCAGATTTACACTGCTTACAAAGTTAATATACATTCTTTAGAAATTGTATCAGCAATAAATGATTTTATATCATGAATTTTGGTAAGTAAAAAATACTCTCACTATAGACTAACTTAATCTATGCAGCAATCCTTCTCTTGTCTCCATTGCTAGAGAATAGCTTTTTCCCTTGAATAAAATTACTTTCAGATTACAATTAATATTAGAGTATAAGTGCTATGATACCTTCATTAGTATAGTTTCCATTTGAATTTGTTATATCAAAATGCATGCATAAACTTAATGTTTTCTTTTAAAATGTCAAACTGTCTTCCTAGAATAGACCATCCATATCTACTCTTAGTGCATTCTTAGCCAAATATTGTGTCACTAGTGTGATACAGATAATAAAAAATGCACTGTATACGTATATTATGTAGGATATATTACATAAAATATTATAATGTTCATAAGCATACCAGATATATATGCTCAGTAAATGTTGACATATATATATATGTAAATATATCTATCTATCTGTCTTTCTGTCTGTCTATCTATCTATCTATCTATCATCTGTCAATCTCTCTATCTGTTTATCTACCAACAATTATAACAATCATCCCCAAAAACTCACCTACTGTCTACAAGTTACACAAGTTCTCATCAGGATTCTGTCTCTAGCCTAAGGTCCTATAAGCCAAATAATAACTGTAATAATTGGTACCAAGTAGCCAGGATTTCATCACTGTCCTCAGTTAATCAGGACTTAAGGGACAATGAAGAACTTTTTAAAATATTTGATCCCATTTCCAAATGGGTAAAAAGCCAAAAAACCAAATGCATACCCCTTATCCAGCAGGTCAGAAGGCTTGTTTCTTAGAAGATCACTTATAGCTTCTTTGTGCCAAAGTATCTCATCAGAGACACTGGTGTCTTCCATTTATCCTCCTTGCCAGGGTCTTAGCAAAAGCAAATGGTGATGTCTGACTCTCTTTCTGTAACAACCTTTAAATAAACACTCTTTGCTGGTTCTTAATTGAGTGGTCTTTATTTCTATGCTAGACATAGTGATTTTTTATTTCATTTTATTCCCCAAGCAAAATGATTACTTTTAAAATTAAGCTGACATTGTTTGCATAAGAATTATTTGTGCCTTTAGTCATTTATATATTTTAAAATGTGTTATTTTTCCTATTGATTTTTTGTTAAAGTTTCATAAAATTATAATTTTAAATTTTAAGCTATTTTCACTAAAAAGTAGCCACTATTTTCTGTTCATCAAAAAAATTAAGATAACTAATTTATCCTTTTACCTATTAAATTTCTAAAATGTAATAAGGGATTTCTTAATGTAAATATCTCTGAGTTCTTAACAGAATTATAAGTTATTTATTTAATATTGTGCCCAATTATAAATGTCAAGTTATAAAAATTTTATTTGATACTTCTCTTCCTTAAAACCTTTAAATACAATACATAAGTTCATCAATAATACTGTGCATCCCTAATAATACTATTTCTCTTCCAAATTCAGTGTCCATTTGTCTCCATTTCAACAGGACTTACAGAACTTGATGGAAAGGTGGAGCAAGTTGGACAAAATTTCACAGAAATTGTGGCATTTGTATTCTTTGTTCTGCAAAATGATGAGTTTTTCATCAGAGAGAAGTGAGGATATGGCAAGAAATCTTAAAGGATAATTTAGGGATAGGAGTAAAAAGGAAACTGTGTTTCATATGTTCCCTGAAAATGATTAGACCTAACAATGTGTAATCTACAAGAAAAGTAATGCAAGATATACATAATAGAATAAGTATGTCATATATTAAAAAGGATGTTGAACATTGCAAGTTTAACTTTTAATAAGCAAGTATTTTCTAAGTGACTGCTATGCAAAATGACTGTTTAGCAGTATCATTGCTGAGGTTGTATGTGGGCTGAATCATAACAACTCCATGAAGGAAGTTCAATAAGACAGTTGCTGCAGTGCTATCAGCTTGGCTCTGCATCCTTACATGGGGACATTCTTATTTAAAAACTGATGTACTGACGCCTTTACATAATTGTTTATAATGACTATACAGTTTGGCTAGTGGTTTTGGAATTTTTCTTGAGTTTTTTTTTTTTTTTTTTTTAGCTGTTGGATAGATGTCAACTTACCTTTCAATTTATCTACCTAAGCAGATATTCTTAACAAGAAACTTTAATTTTTAATTGGAATAAGTGGTGCTACACAAATAATTTATTTGCTACATAAAATATATTTGTTGTAACATTTTATTTAAAGTCATTGCACATGATGATACTGTCAAAATTTGGTCCTTGTGGTCAAAATTTAATGACTGGAATACTTTTGATGATGTTCTTTCATGATAAGTATCTCCATAGAAAGAATTCAAATATGATTTGAATCAACTCTCTGATTGCTTTCATTGAGTGCACTTGTTGGAATTTTATGAAGCTGTATGAGCCTTAAGAGAATAGTCTTAGAGCAATTGTCTTAGTAGAAGCAGTTTTCCATTGTGAGGTTTTTAGTTGAGATTCTTCCTTCTCTTACATTAAAAATTACAAAATTAAAAATGTAGCAGCATACTGAGAGTAAACACACACACACACACACACGCACACACACACACACACACACAGCAAAGCCACAACCAAAGGGTTTGGAACGTATAAGAATTCAATAAAATACTATTCTTGGGAGCCTTTCTTTAGGCAACAGTTTGCCAATAAACTTTAACCAAATAAAGAGTCACTGAGGAAAACTTCATAAATTAACCTAAGAAGAGCTACTCTAACATATATACCTCTATTTAATATTTATAAGAATAGGGGAATAACATTTAATTTAGGGCTTTTATCAAAATTTTTCCTAATTTTCTTCTTCTTGGTCATTTGTTTGCTTTGTTGTTTGTGGTTATTGTTGCTGTTACATATGACGATATAGTATTTTCTTATGTCATGGACATGCAGAACATTAATTTCTCAATATTTGACTTCATAACGTGGCTGTTGCATTGAGTGCTGGGGTGAACAATGGAATACAAGCATTTATGTGATATGCTTGTGTTGGAAATAAACACAGTTTAGTGGTTCTCTTTTTAGTTTTTTTAGCTCATCATACTATTAACATCAGCATTAATTTATATGCCCACCAACAGTACATGCAAGTTCCCCTTTCTCTACATCGTCACCAAAATATTTATTTTTTGGTTTTTGACAAGAGGCAAAGTAATGCTTGACATAATTATTCCACACTGTATCCATATATCAAACCATCATGTATATCCACTCATAAATTTTGCAACAAGAATAAATTAATTAAAATGAAAATGAAAAATCAAGATACAGTTTTAAGGCAAAAGAAACAGCACCAATGCCATAGGTAGTTTGTTGTGCTTTGGGCTGTACTTCAATTTGCAGCCCTGTAGCATATCTGAATGCAGTAAACTACTACTGTATAATTAATCTTTTGTCCAATAAATAATGCTGTCCCCCAAAATATGCTGCCTAATGGGGACTACCTCACCCTCCACCAGCTATGCCAGTGCCTGGCAGTCATTCAGATTTGTCACCAGAGACAGGCTTGATGCATCATCCTTGCGGAGATGTTCACCTTTGGAAGAGGGCCCTAAGTTGTAGGCCAGCTTGGGATACATCATGAGCTATCCTGACCTACATAGTAAGGAAATAACAAAAATATCTATCATGAAATGAGAATATTTGACCTTTTTCTAGAGTACAAAAATATGCAAGATATTTTGCTGTTCAGTCATGGTTTTCAAATTATCTTGATCTACTGTGGTAACAGGGTTTATCTGATGTTGATGCCTTGTAAAATTGTTCATATTCATAAGATATCTTTCAACTTTCTCTGTGTTAGGGCAGTTTCCAGACATTAGGATCTACTTTCTCTCGTGTAAATTCAACATTGGACTTCTGAAATTCAAGGGTCAAAAAGGTCTAGTTTTCATAAGTCTGTGTGCGTAGTCACATATGCCCACATGCACATCACTAAGTAAATGTGACTTCCATTGCTGGAGGCTAGGACACTTGATCTGTACAAGAGTTACTATTAAGAGAATACTGCCTACCCAGGAACTAGCCCTAAGAGGCCACCGATGAGATCAGCAAACCTCAGCACAGCAACAGAAACAACCAACAGAATGAAAATCCAACCCACCAGTGAGGAAAATATTTTGCCAGTTATACCTATGGAGAAGATTCTATCTAGAATATATAAAGAACCCAAAAATTAGATCACCAAAATAACGACCCAATAAAAAATACACAACTGAAATGAATAGACATGTCACAGAAAAAGTACAAATGGACAATGAAAACATAAAAAATATTCAATATCTCTGGTTGATGTAGGGACACAAACTAACACAACACTTAGATTTGATCATACTGCAGAAATAACAGACATCATCAAGAAATCAAATAATAGGGGTCGGGGAAATGGCTCAATGGAATAAGCACTTCTCTGGCAAGCTCAAGGGCCTGCATTCAATCCCTGGTTCCACAAAAAAAAAAAAAAATCAAATAATAAAAAATACTGGCTAGACTGAAGCCATTCTATACAACTTCTATGATGAATGTAAACTAGTACAACCATTTTGGAAACCAATATGGATAATCCTCCAAAAGCTGATACTAGAAATTCCATTGTCCTCATTCTGGGTATCTTTCTAAAGTGTTTATGGGATTACATCATAATGATATGTGTACTCACATGTTTATAGCAGCACAATTCATAATAGTTAAATCTTAGATACAGCCTATATGTACATCAACAGGCAAATTGATAAATAAGATGTGGTGTTCACACACAACAGAGCATTACTCTGTCACAAAGACAGAAACACTTCAGTCTTCTGTTTGTAAATGAATGTGCCCTAAAAACATAATGTTAAATGAAATGAATCAGACGAACAAGATTTTTGGGGGCCATTATTTACTACAGGGTCTACAGGGTCTCACTACACAGATTGGACTTATTGTGATCCTCCTGTCTTCAGCCTCCCAAGTGCTGGGATTAAGGTGAGCACCACCACGCCATCACAGTAACCATCTCATCGTGCCCTGTGGGTGGGGTTGGCATGCATACAAACAATTTTCGATATTACATGGTGTCTCTTATATGTGGAACACAAAGTATAAAGAACAAAGTAAAGGTGCACAATAGGAAGTAGGGAGATAGATCTTTCTCAAATGGGAAGAGGATCAAAAGATCAAGGGAAGAAGGAGAAGCAAGAGAAAAAGGATAAAAAACATGAATTAAGATGTGTCATATACATGTATCAATTCTACATCCACAATGTAAGCATTCGGTCATACAACTATGTCCATGAAACAAGAAGAGAATTAGAAGATGGATGAAGAAAGTAGGGAAGGAAGGGAAAGAGTATTAAAAATAAGTATGAAGATATATTATTTCTGTGAGAGAGGCACCACAGAGTAGAAACATTTCATGGTGTGGCAGGGCAGGCAGAAAGCAGAAAGGAGCAGCAGCAGGAGCCATGTACCACAAACAATGCATAAATTACTACCAAAAATATGTACTGATAAAATGAAAAGATTATTATGAATTCAGTCACATACAATTTTATTTCATGGCATATACCCTGCTTTATACTAACATACATACACACACATGCACACACACACTCACTGGACCAAAGATTTAATGTAGATGCTAAGATACTTTCTTTCAACTAACAAACATTCATCCTAAGGTAGAATAAGATGCATTTCCTTTTAATCAAAGTGTTACAGAAGATAATGGTCAAGATCAAGATCATAATCAAAATCATATATTATATAAAGACCATTTTCATAATACTCTTATGACTACAAAAGGAAAACTCTACAAGAATTTTTAGATGTAACAAATCCATGAAGATTTTTGAGGTTTACAAATCACTTAAAATAGAAAAGTGGCATATTTGAATATTTTTCTATTCAAATATTCAAATTTGGTATTTATTAAATTATATTTTTGTTAATTTTTTGTCCCCTGGGGTAATGTCACTATGTAGAAGTTTTCTAAGACCAAACCAAAAATAACTGAATAGTCTTAAATTTGGACATTAAGCAAATGAAAAATATTCTGAATGATACATTAGTAGTTGTTTGTGTATGATACAACAGAAAAAATAAGCTTCTCTGCTATAACTCTTGCAGAAGTGAGATCACAGATATGACACTGACATGCATTTATTGCTTCCCTGATTAAATCATGCAAGTCTTTGATTTCAACTAACATACTTAAAACTCAAGCCCAAAGAATTGTTTCTAAAGAAGATATTACTACTATATCTCACTATAATTTTGTTCAAAACAAAGATTTGAGTGCCACAGAAGGTGACAAGCTCAAGCAGAAAAACAATGACTGAAAGAATGAAAAAATTCTCAGATGGATAATTTTTAAGTTGAGTTATTTTAATGTTACAACAATCTTGTCACTGTTTTAGTTTGGTTTAAT
>NW_004524736.1:2106708-2113309 GCF_000260255.1 Octodon degus | reverse complement strand
GAACTTATATGTAAAAATTTTTATACATTTTGAGTGACATCATTAAAAATGTATGACAACATGCATTTCACATCTAGGTACACTTACAACTGGTCATTTCTATAGTCTTGTAATTTGTGGTAGGCTTGTTTTCCTTCCTATTAACTTTCATTATTTTTCCAAGTAAGTTTTCTCTTTTACAAAAGATGACATTCATTCATTCTGGAGGCTTGATCAATATGTGTTGTCATAGTTACTTTCCTGTTGCTGAGACAAAATACCTAACATCCAAAATTAAAAAAGAAAAAGTTGGTTTGATGCACAGTTTGTAGAGATTTCAATTCATACTTGGTTGGTTCCCAAAAAGGGCAGCATGGTAGAGGCGCCACAGAGGAGAAACATTCCATGGTGTGGCAGGGCAGGCAGAAGGCAGCAAGGAGCAGCAGCAGGAGCTAAGCCTTCCTTCCTTCTCTCCCTTTATAATCTGTACATCTGTAAACCACACACACCATATTCCAGCCACCTTCAAAGCTCTCCACTTATGATGGCACAAGTGTTCAGGGAAGCATCAATACACAAGCCAAAACATATGCTTAATTTTTGCACTGCATATTCCCAAAAAAGTTAATTTATATAGCTTTTTCTAAATGTTTATTGCTTGTACATGATTAAACTGGTACTAAGCACAAATGCTTTTTTAAAATGAAAATATATCCGGGAATTTGAGCACCTCCCTGTTATTTACTCACTTAATTGAGGAGAATAAAAAAATGGACTCTTTAAGGATTTTCATTAAGGAAAAGCATTATTTAGAAAATGCATCATATAAAGAATTAAAAGGTTACATTCAAGAAAAAGTTAATAAAGATTTAAATTGCTAATTAGAATTGGACTGGCTCCATCATGTTCATTTAAAGTTCAGAAACTTGTCCAAAGAAAAAGCCAATTTGGGCATGGAAAGAGAAAATCTGAGTTTTCTTTACATTTTCATTGTTTGTTTGTTTTCTGATTGAATTCAACAAGTATTTATTGAGCACCTGTTATGTGTTAGGTATTGTTCCAGGTACTTGGGCGACAGAAAACAAAAAGCCCTGCATTCTGCTCATGACCCTGGGCAAATCTCCCCACCTCTCTGTGCCTGCTGGCAGCTGCCCAACAGGGGAATAAGCAGGATGGGCTTGGACGTGGATACTGTGAAATACTGCAGAAATGACAGCCTGCCTGCCCTTCATTCAGACAGCACAGAGGGCTGCGAGTTGATTTTTTAATAATAAAGTACAGGGGAGAGAGGGTGGAGGGAGTGGTGCCATGCTGGCTGGTGACCTGTGGTGGTGCTGGTGGCAGGGCCCACACTGGCTATATGAACTGCTGCTGTTGTTGCTGCTGCTTGGTGGCAGCCTTGTTGGCAAGGTTCTTGGCCTTCTCTGAAGCTGCCAGTGCTGTCTCCTTTGCCTTCTCCTTGGATTCCTTGGCTGTCTCCATGAGTGTTTTGGACGGGACCTCACCTTGCAAGTTGGCCAAAATGTATTCAAAACCCTTTGTAGTCTTGGTCACATTACTTTTGAACTGGGGGAGGCCAAATTCCTGGACTGCTCTGGAGATGCCAAATAAACTAGAGGAAACCCAGGGTTCCTGGCCTATTTCAGTCCTGTCACTGTTGTCCAAGTTCCTAAGTAAAAACATCGTTCCTCCACCACGGTCAGCAGGGAATGGTTAATGTTCCAGGTGAAAGCAGTCATGGTCTGAGTCTGTAGATCCACTAGAGTCCTCCAGGATGTATACCAAGTGAGCAGCATTGGCAGGAAACAATCACTCTGTCCAGCGAGGCATCCTGTTGGTCTTGGTCAGGAGTCTCCGGGACAGGAGCTTCTGGTCAGGAATCACCTCCCGGTGTACTGTGTCTTCAGTCAAGACATAGTTGCTGTAGGGACTCAGGTATCACTGCCAGAAGGCAGTGAACACTTGGTCCCAAGAACTTCGGAGCATGCACTGGCCCAAGAAATACTTTACCATAGTCACAGCCTAGGTGTGCTCAGTAACAGTATAGTATCAAGAGAGAAGAACCTGGAAGGCGCACGGAGACCAGGCCAGGCCAGGCTGGGCTCACGCCTGTCAGGTTCACACTTCAGTCACCTGGCCCAAATCACTGCTGCCGCCATGAGGCGATAGTCTTCACTGTGTTTTTGTCAGAACACGTGAGCTTCTTATTCATGAAGGAAAAACTAAAAATATTGAAGTTTTCTAGAATGTATAGGATAAGAACGCTGCTAGCAGCTAGATTTGTTTTCTTCAAAGCACCCTCAATCTCTGTGAACATGTGTTAATAACTGTATTCATTGTTGCTTTCAAACCTGAGACCTCATTTTAAGCAAACCTTGGTTAGCTCCTGTCACTTTGACAAAATACCTGAGGAAATTGACTTAAAGAATTTATTTCAGTTCATGACTTCAAAAAATTCAGCCCAGCCCGCAGTCTCTTAGCACTGCTACATCAGTGCTTCCTTGCACTTTTTCCCCCTCAGACTCTCTAGTGTCTGTCTTGCCAGACAGAAGTCCCTCATCTCTGAGCTGTGAGGATTCTGGGCAATATGAACTAACATTTCCAAAATTTCAGAAAATTTTAAGTTCCAGTCCCTTTGGTTTCAGATCCAAAAGACTAATCATTTGGTAATAACACTTGAGAATATAAAAGGAAGAAAATGTGAGTGTAGGATTAGCATACAAATTTTCAGAGAGAATGCAGAAAGAATTAACATTTCAATATTTAAATGTTTTTGATATTTTCAAATGAGCTCCTTGGCTACTTTCCTAAGTGTTCTAAAGTATGCTTAATATGCTGTATTAAAATAAGTGATTATTTAGGTATGATTATCATCTAACTCAATTGTACATTTACATTTTTATGAAATTAATTTCTAAGCAATCTTTGAGTAGTGTTTTATTCTTAGAATTGTGTGAGATCTTTGATTTTCTGAACCTCAATCTCAGGTTTTGTCAAAATTATTTAGTGACTATTGTGGTAACAAAATACTTTGTCAATATTATTAATATTAGTAGCAACAATAATTTAAAAATTGACATTGTTAAAGAACTTGCAGTTTACAAATGCCCTGTGCAAAATGTGCAAACTTATATTCACATTTAATTTCACATAATTTTTAGATTGAAGAATGTTATATAAATGGAAAATAGAGGAAATTTAATATATAGATATTGATAAGTCAGGACCCTCATCCTCACTCCAAGGCTCACGTCCTTTTAGCTCCAAGCCAGGGCCAAACTGCAAGAGCAGCTACATCCAGCTTTGTATCCTGGACCCAAGCCAGGGCAAAACCACAGAAACTCCCCCACACGACTCCCCATGACCCTGCTAGGATCAGCTCTCCCTTGGCTGTTCCAGCCTGCAAACACCCTCCCCTGAAGACCTTATAAAATCCCTGTCCGTTTTGTTCAGGGCTGTTTTATTCTGCTAGACAGCTAGCCCTCTTGCTCTTATTTCCAATAAATCTTCTCATGTTAGAGTTCTTGGTCTGGTCTACTGCGTGAGTTGGTACCTAACAGATATGTAAAGAAAACTAAAATGCAATTTGCATATTGCTAGAATTTTTCAAAGATAAGGGTTTTATTTTTTTACATATTTTTAATCAGATAGCATATGTCTTTTTATTTTACCTTTTGATTTGTCATTATATTAAATTCTAGCAAAGATGAAAATAGTGACATGGTTTTTATGTGTATTAAAAATAATTTCAATTAATCAATAGAAAGGAAACATAAACCAGTATCTAACTGAGAAATATTTCATTTCTTATCAATGTAGAAAAATAATTTTAAAGATAATTCCTTACTGGGCTGGCCAAATAGCTCAGCGGATTAAAGCACCTACAAGCAGGAGCACGAGCTGGGGGTTTGATCCCTGGGCCTGCTGTGCCAGCCGCACCCCTGGGGCATGCTGAGAGAGGTATTAAGACTTGGTGTGGTGGTACACACCTGTAATCCCAGCTCTTGGGTGGTTATAAACAGGCAGATCACCACGAGTCTGATCTTGTAGTGAGACCCTGAACACCCTGTAGACCCTTCCCTAAAATATAAAAAAAATTTAAAAAACCAGATAATTCCTTAATGTGGAAATTTCAGAGAAACAAGCTTTTTTACAAATCAATAAAGGAAATTAGGTGGTCACAGTAGTGTTGGAAAGCACTGTATGAATGTTGCAAATCTGTAAATTATCTCACATTCTTTGGCAAAACACTGTACTATAATTCCATTTCTGAGAAACAATCTCAAGGAAACAATCAGAAAAAAATGGAGAAAAATTTTTAGGTTTTTTCATAAATAGTGTACATGCTGAATAACAGAAACAATTAAGTGACTAATTCCCACCTGACTTAGAGAAGTCATTTGGAGTGTTTACCAATTATATTTTAGACAACATTTTCTAGGTTTCATTTGCATTGACTTCCTCCATAGTTTTGTTCTACATTTATGTTGATTTGGTTTATTCTTACAATATTAAGTCATAGAGAAACAGTCTAATCCTTTAATTGTTAAATACAAATCTAGGGCTTTAATTAAAGCCATTTAACCGTATTAGCCCTAAAGCAGTCTTTTGTGTCAAAGAAGAGTAAGGTAGGAATTCCAGAAGTTCATGACAGTTCAATACCCCTACATTTCAAGCCCTCTCTGAATGGGGACAGAGTGTAATGGACGTTGGAGAGCTCAGAAACTATGACTTAGATGAAAACTTCTGTAATATAGAAGGGCAGTTGTGACTTAGGTGAACTTAAATAAATGTAGGAACAAAAATACAATGACCCTCATTAAACTTTTTAAATGAATCAATTTTTCTTCATATGAGCAAATAAAAAGCCCTCTATCATAACCAACTTTGCAAATAGAAATACTGAGGCTTCATGGGCTGAATAAACTCCTTGAAGCTATAGTCGTTCGTATTCCAAACCAGCTTCACCTACACATCCTAGGGTCATGCTATGGTTTGTGTTACTTCCTCATTAATGACTTCAACAAATTGCTATAAAGTGTGTTTCTATTTGTGACACACTTTATGAAAAGTTCTGATTTTTTTTTGAATTGCAGTATTTTTCAAATTTTAGAAATTTGGGAAGATATATAAAATACATAATTTGGGCCAGCCAAACAACTCAGCAGATTGAAGTGCCTGCAAGCAGGCATAGGGGTCAGGGGTTCCATCCCCAGGCCTGCCTTGCTGGCCCTGCCCCTAGAACTCACTGAGGTAGAGATTGAGACTGGGCGTGGTGGGGTATGCCTGTAGTCCCAGCTCTTGGGAGGCTGTAAACAGGAGAATCACTATGAGTTCATCCTAGTAGTGAGAACCTGAACACCCTGTACACCCTCCCCTAAAATGCAGAAAGAAAAAGACAGACAGACAGACAGAAAGAAAGAAAGATAAAATACATAAGTGTAATGAAGCTATAAAATTTTGGTACCCACAATGGGTCTTGCTGATGAATGATGTAGGAGTGCTAATGACAGGGTAATATGGGGGACTCGTGTGAAAGAAAGACTTCTGTACCAGTCACAAATCTGTGTATGCAGTATGTTGCACATTTGTATGTGATATTTGTATATGTGATATATACAAATGTGCAAAGAATGTGTAGCTGCAAATTTCTTTCCATTATCTACAAGATGAATAATAAGCAGGAAAGCACATGAAAGATACATGAAATTGTTGACATGGACATGTAACAAAAGTACATTCCAGAACATTTTTGAAATATTCTCTAAAAAGTATTTTCTGTCTAAAAGAATCTTCAAATTTATATAGAGGAAGTCTAATATTTTAACTACCACAGATTATATAACAACAATAAAATGTACTTTATTAAATTGAAGTTAAATCAAATATCTGAGACATATATATATATATATATATATATATATATATATATATATATATATATTTCGATCTATTTCTTCCTGTCTCTAAGGCAGTAAGGCAGTTCTAGATATTGATTATTCTTACTTTTTCATGTTCATGTTTAAAAAATTTAACATGATATAGATTTAATTTTTGAGTTCTAAAATATCTGGACTGATCTATATGAAGATTGAAGTTTTATTCCTGGTACGAAGCCTATCCTTCCTACATGTCCCCCACTTCTGATTCTTTTTTTCTTTTTCTTTTTTTGTATTTTAGGGAAGGGTCTACAGGGTGTTCAGGGCCTCACTACTAGATGGAACTCCTGATCAGCGTGTTTACAGCCTCCCAAGAGCTGTGATTACAGGCACGAACCACCACGCCCAGTCTCAATTGCCCTCTCAGCTCACCCTGGGAGCGGGGCTGGCATGGCAGGCCAGGAGATCTAACACCCAGCCCCTGTGGCTGCTTTCAGGTGCTTAATTTGATGAGCTATTTGACCAGCCCTGATTCTTCATGTTCCCTTGTTCTCTCTTCTCTCCACTCACTGGCTGGTGCACATCCATGAGATGAGGGTCAGGTCATGATAGCTGAACACTGAGAGAAAATGAGGAAAGAGAGAGGCTTGAGAAATAATATTAGGGGCCGGGGAGATGGCTCAGTAGAATAAGTGCTTCCCTGGCAAGTGCAAGGGCCTGAGTTCAATCCCTGGTTCCACCAA
>NW_004524736.1:2078529-2106608 GCF_000260255.1 Octodon degus | reverse complement strand
AAATGCATAAATTAGAAGTTCACAGGACTCAACAATAACAGGTGGGTTTTCTTTTATTTATTATTATTGGAAACAATGGGTTTTTAATATTTAAGTATTTGGATGCTTTTTGATAATAATATATGCGCCCACTTTCCTTCACTGATCTGAAAGCGGTATCACCAAGCCTGTGTGCTCACGACACCTGTAGGCCAATATGCCTGTCCCTCTCTGCCTCATCCCCAATCTCACTACTGGGTTACACTGAGCTTCCTTGGGTGAAAAGTTTGTTGCTTATTAGCATTTGAAATTGGGATGATACCCTACAGGCAGGTGAAACTGCAAATTCTGTACTTGCTTTTGACCTAGATTTCTTACTCATAAAAATCGGGACATAGTCAAACAAGTTGGGATGGGAGATAAATTTGTGGAAAGACAATAGTTCAGATAAATAAATCCTAAGAGAAGCAGAGAATCTGACCTGGCTGACACGCAGTTCAGAACACTCAGATCACTGTGAGTGCTGATCATAGCTGTTTTCCCTCCCCTCACAGGCTGAACAGGAGAAATGTGCCACGAGGATTGCATGGGGGTTAGCACAGCTCCCTAAAAGTTCTTCTGTTCTCTACAGCGTCCCAGCATCTTCTCCAGCCGTATTAGCAGTGCTGGATGCCACTACTCTCCTGCTACTCACTGCTAATTCATCCTTGTATGAGTCAAAGTTTTCACGTCTATGTTGCATTTTTAAGCAAACTCCTAAAAGTGAGTTCAGCTTCTACCTTGGTGAAAAGGAACTCATAATAACGATAAATTAATATCATCTCTAATGTGCTCAAAGGATCTCTGGCAGGTGTAAGAATGACTATGTGCTTTATGCCACCTAGTGAGTTGCCCTGGTACAGATAAAAATTCAAGACACCAGTCCATATCCTAGTTTGTTATTTATTCCCATTGCTTGGTTGTATATGTTATAATTTTACTAATTGTAGCCCTGATATTCTACATTAGATTTCTAGCCTTGTTCATTCAGTAATATAAAATAGTAATGAAAAAATAGCATTAGAAAATATACATAATTTCACTAAACAAACTAGTAGGAATTCAACAGGGGTTGCTGTATTTGATGATGTTATCTTCAAATTAGTTGTTTAGATTACCAGATAAAATTATGCAAAATGGGCTTAAAAAACAAATCAGGGGCTAGACAAATAGCTCAGTATATTAAAGCACCTGCAAGCAGGCGCAGGGGCCAGGGGTTCGATCCCTGGGCCTCCCATGCTGGCCCCGTCCCCAGGGTATGCTGAGATAGCAATTGAGACTGGGCCTTGGGGTGTATGCCTGTAATCTCAGCTCTTGGGAGGCTGTAAACAGGTATATCACCATGAGTCTGATCTACTAGTGAGACCCTGAACACCCTGTAGACCCTTCCCTAAAATAAAAATTCCTACAAGCATCTTTCCTCTGCCCTGTTCCTCTCCTAAACTGTTCTCTTCAAGCCACTGGGCCAAGGAAAGAAATATGATAAAAGAACAAGCCAAAATAAGCCTTTCCTCCATTAGTTCATGAGTGTTGGGTATTGTATCTCAATGCCAGGCAAGTAGGACACTTGCTCTGGTACTGGTATCTGATTCTAATATTTATGCTTCATCCTATGGCAGAAAGTGCCCTATAAATAGAGATGAGTCACTCAATCTCACCTCAGCTTTTCCACTAAAAAGTGAACTACTTTAGCTAGTAACCCTGTATTTTAGTTTTCTGTATATATGATGATAAAGTAGAAGATGTGAATGTGAAAGAATATACACATGTGTGCTTATGTGTTTGTATGTGTGTGACTTCTGAATGCGTGCTCTTATAAACAGGCTTTTAGCTCATGAGGACAGAGCTGAGCCGAGTTTTCACATCCTCATTCATACTATAATGTTTTTCACATTGTAATGAGATAAATAAAATGTTCTCCTTCTTTGCCAAGATAAGTAGAGGTATCAATTATCTGAAATGTAATTTAATTTCTTTTGTGCCAGGCCCATATAAAAGAAAGGATACAGATGGGGCAAAACAGCCATAATCAAGAAATCATAACTAATTACATTCCAAAGTCTAGACTGAGGGGCTTGTCCAGACTTTTGTTTGCCATCCAATTATGCACCTTACAAAGGTAGTGATTAAATGAATGAATAAATGATCTCTTCACATGGTGGAAGAAATGTAGTTTATTATTTGATTGCTGATCACTGCTCAGTGAGGCCAGGAAAACGAGGAGAGGAGGAGGGAGAGTAGTGACTCAGAGGTAGTGTTGCACAGAAAGCCAGCTAGCAAAGAGCACCAGGTAAGCAAGCTAGTGTCAAAGACCATCCGCTCCTTTGCTTTATTTTACTGCACATCAAAGGAAAGTAAGGAGTGAAAATGATTGGCCTTTTCCCCGGAAATATGGAGACAACTAGCCCTAGTTAATACAGCTTTTTAAAAATTTGATTCGTATAATTGAAAGAAATGAGACTAGAATATATAAAAAAATGCAGCAATTATTACATTTAAAAAAATATTTTAATAAAAAGAACATTGCATTAATTCTTCTAAAAATAAGCCCCTTCACCTTAACACCATGTTTCCATTCATCCTGCCTTTTCTGAAGCACTTAGGGATGTCCTTGTGGCATCTTGACTTGTTCTGTCTTGGTGCCTCAACGTCCTGAATCAGTTCTAAAAGTTTACCTTTCACAGTCATTTTAACTTTGTGGGAGAGCTGGAAGTAATACAGTTCCAGATCTAGTGAGTACAGCTGAAGAGAACACACTGTAATATTTTTGGAACCTGTGTTTCTGATAGATGGTAGCTGGCAGCAGCATTGACCATGCTTGCTCATTCCACAGAAAGATACTGATAACAGGATTTCCAAAACTACCTTGGAAAGTGGGAAAAACAATAGCTGTGTTCCAAATGAGGAGTATATTGTGGTGGGGGTTGATGATAACGTACTGTGACTCTCATTGTGATGTTTTTCAATGTAATCATTCACAGTATATTTTAATCACCTTGCACTTTGTGATATCACAGGTCAAATGATATAGTTATTGGGTTTAAGGCATCGTGAAATAACCATAGTGACTACATTAGTGTGGCTTGACTCTCCTGTTCTCCAACCCCATAGCTGAGTTCATGATCTGAAACATACTGGATGCAACTAGTGCTTTAAACCACCAGAAAGGGGCTCTTGGAAATAGGTCAAAAATAAACCAAATCATATTCAAATGTTTAAAAATAGCAGAGTGTTTTATAATGCATACTATTGTTCTTTGTGAATTTGACTGCAGTTAAGTACCTTGTAAGATTGCTTCCTACAAAAAAAGGACAAATGATGAAAAAGAGTTCCTACATTTTGTTGTCTATTTTAAAGTCAGTCTTTTTTCCCATCCTGAAATCTCTTCCAATTACCAGGTGGCTCTTCATTGTGTATTCTATTATGTGCTGGACCAGCCTGTGTTGATCTTACAATGTTATACCAGCTGTGAAGTGTGAACACTTCAGTAGCTTCTTGGATAGAGAACAGAAGATCATCCTTTTATGTATCTGGACTATAAACACACTCAGAGAAAAAAAAATGTATGCATGTATGCTCTTGCCTGGTCTCATAAGCTCTAAAACTTTTGTATTGATGGATGAAGGGTAGAGAGGAAGACAAGTAAAATACACACACCAGAAGACAGTATCTACCATCAGGAAAAAGCCCTTAGCACTCTCCAGAGCAGCTGACCCCTTTATTCAGGCTCTAGTGCTGTATACCTTTTCAGTGTTTCACATTTTGTTATAGTTTGTGCCAAGATGTGCCCCAAAAGCTTCATGTGGTCATGGGGCTGGCTTTTAGAATTTATGATTAATTCATGATCTAATATTGAGATTATAGATGTGAGTGTTGCACCTGCCATGGGGCGGAGAGCCGGAAGGCGATGTAAGGGAGAGAGAGAGGCTCACTTTCTGCTAATGCTCCTCCCTTTTTGCTCTTGCCATTTTCTCCCGCCACAAACTGCTGTCCACCACATGTGCCCCTCTGCCTCTGAGCCAGCTGATTATGGACTGAAACTGCTACAAACAGTGAGCCAAATAAACCTTTTCTTCCTTAATTTTGAGTGTCAGGTATTTTGTACCAGCAAGGAGAGAAAAGTAACAAGGAAAGAAAAAGACGCATTTTCACCTGGTCATCTTTGAAGGCATTCCTCTTTCTAAATGCATGCCAGAATAGTGAGTTTCTCTTTACACTTCTGATTTTTTCTGTCTTTCCTGCCAAGGTACATTTTTAAACCTCACCCCTTTTCAGGCTGCTTTCTCTTTGTTCCTGCACTTCTGATTGATGAAGTAATTGCATCTGGATTAATTTAAATAATAACTGTTTTTAGGGCTGGAGAGTGGCATAAGCACCTAACTGGCAAGAGCAAAATCCTGAGTTTGATCCCTGGTACCAAAAATAAAAATAAATAAGCCAAAAAACTTGAGAGTTTTTTTTAGCATTCTATAGGGACTTAAATTTTAGGAATATCCATGGTTGTTGGAAAATAGAAGTGCCTTGATATGGCTGAGCTTCTTGGTAACAGCTAACAGATAGTGCTGTTAAGTTCAACTGCTTCTGTTACAGCGTTATAATATCATTAAGCTTCTCTTCTGGATGGTTCACAACTAAAGTTTACTCATCAACAATTAGAGAAATAGAGGGGCTACAAGGAAAGCCAATATTTTGGCCCTAGGCCTTCAAGGTCAGTGAGGACTCAGGACATAAGAGAACCTCTGCTGTGACATCCTGTAACTCAGTGGTGTCCTCAATTCTTCGATCAAGATTATGGGGCCACAGAGTGTGCCTAAAGAGAGTCGTCTAGAGAGAAAAAATTGTCTCAGGCTTTCACAGAAAGCAAATAGGTCAAGCAATGCCCGTGCCTCATCCAGATGGCTGACACTGACAAAAGATCTATAAGCTGCTGTACCTGGATCCAGGGTAAATCCTGAGGAGATTTGACTGACCTCGTTAGATAGCAAAAGTTGCATTCTTATTTATATAGATCTTGCTTTAACTTGGTCATAATTATCCAGCAGAAAAATGTAACCAGGAGGTATAGAAGTTAAAGCTGCATGAATGTGCTGAGCTGTAAAAGGCTCAAGTCATCAACTTCAGACAATTGCCAGTTGTGCTGACTGCTCACTACTATTATGGACTATTGGACTATATTGAGTTATTTTGCTGAATTCAAGTACCTACAGTCTTTGGACTGGCATCAGGTATGAAAAGGTCCTTTATATTTCTCATTATTGACTTTATTGAAAATCAATAATAATTATATAGAAAATTAAAAATTATGGACAAATATTGAAATGTGAAAGATATAAGATGTAGAAAGAGTGAATTTTAGAGAAATATTTCTGAAATGAATATATAGCATGAAATTAATAATAGATTGCATTGTAAAATATTTACAAAATTAAATCGATATAATTATAAAAATTGTCTAAAATAAACATGAAGAAGAGATTACTGATTAGTAATTCTCTCTGTGCCAAAATCAAGAAACTTATCTAATTAAAATTCTCAAAGTAGAAGGAGGTAGACAATAAATATTGAAAGATTTAAATTTTTTGAATTTAGTTAAAATTGTAGTATCACATTTCCCAAAAAAGAACCTTTTGCAGAAGAAATATGAATAAAATCATACCAAGATACACAAAACTGAATATGTTCAAAACTAATTGTAAAAGAAGAAAATCATTAAAGCACATGCATAGAAATAATATTAACTATGGGAGAACAAAATCAAATAGCATCTTATTCCACATTAAAAGAAGAAAAAGAATAGGTGGGTATGAAATTAGACTTATTTATTCAAAGGACTGAAAAAAAATCTGTGCTCATTGAATATTACACTTAGTAAACTTATCTTATTTAATTAATTTTCTGAATATTGTTTGATTTTTATTTTTATTTTATGATATATACTGTTTCTTTGGCTTACAATCTACTTCTAAGACATGGTATGATATTTTCTCCTAGTATAAGAAACTTTAAAAAGTGTATTTCCATTTTCCATTGACTTTATTTCTTCCTTGTCTTTTACACACACACACACACACACACACACACACACACGCACGCACACACACACACGCACACTCACATGCACACACACAAACACACACACGAAAAATATGTATATAACCTGACATAAGATTAATATTGTTTTGGGAAATCTTCAATGACCTTTTTTTTCCCATAATTTTATTGAGAAACAAATAGTTCAATGACCTTTTAAATGGGTTCATTTAATATAATTATATTTTACATAGTCCTGCATAACTACCATTTTGAGGGTTCTTTATTCTTTATCCAAGACCACAAAGCTACTTCTCTTGCCTTCTGGATTATGGTCTTTGTTACTTTATACATGCTATGTCTGGAAGTATTAGAATATTTTGAGTTTAAATAACTGGAAAAGGTCCTTTAAAGACATCTCTAAAGACAGCATCTCTAACTGCAATGGAACACCTACCTCTGACAAAATAAAACAAAAAAGGGGGATATGTTGGGAGTCAGGAAAGCTAGGAAATTGGTCAATGTGTGTAGGTGATACTAGACCTCAGTGCCTAAAGCAAACAAGCTACCTCAGTGTTTGTTTGTTTTTTTTTTTTTTTTTTTTTTGTTTTTTTTTTTTTTTCTTTCAGAACCAGGGATTGAACTCAAGCCCTTGAGCTTGCCAGGCAAGCACTTATTTTACTGAGCTATCTCTCTGGCCCTTACCTCAGTCTTGAGATAAACATCCATTCTGGTTAAGGTCAGCTATTAGTCACTAGGAAACCTTGTGTCACATGTTACTAACTTTGCAAAGTATAAATAAAGGACTGTTTTGTTGTGAAAAAAAAGAAAGAAAAAAATATATACACAAGATAGTTAGGATAGATATACAGCTAATTTCTCTTAGTTCAATGAGAAGAATTGTTTGTACTAATATTGTTTAGATAAAATATCATGTCTGCATCCTGTCCTCTGAATAACTACTACACAGACAACAATATGCAATGTATTAATTATTGTAACTGCCCTAATAACCTGTTTTGAAACTGTTTCATTGCTATTTTATTTTCCTCATTAAAATGAATTTAAAAATTCAAAAAAGATGTTTTTAGATTCCTAAATCAGCATCTTCACTCAGAGCCTGTCTCTCAAGCTCAGGCACATGTTTCAAACTTTCTGTTGAATATAGGATATTATTGTTTAGATTGCAATTACAAACTGACTGCCATGACTTGAAAATGTAAAAGTTATTTTTGCTTCTGAAAAATTATGTAACTTTTATAAGGATTACTCCTTCATTCTTAGAACACTTAAACCTAGTGCATTGTGAATCTAGCTTTGTTTCTTATTTTTTAGTGTTTGTACCCCGAGTGTTTCTGTTTATTGTCAGTGTAACTTGTAGTTCCCTTCCTTAACCTAGTCTCACTTTTCCAACCCCTGTGTATTGCTAAATGGTTCTTTGGGTTCTTTCCATTTTATTGATAAGTCAAACTGTCATAAAATTATTGTATTGAACTTCTTACCATCCTGATTGAATATCAAATCATATTTTATAAATTTATGTCAACTCTGTTTCATAATCAATACTATCTTAACCCAATCAAAACTCTTTATAATGTGATGGTTACCTGTTCTAACATCTAAGCTCCCATTTTGAGTGTTTATTGCCAATATTAAATGGTAATATTAGTTTTGGGGGGCATGCTTAAGGTATTGTTTTATGTTGTGCCTTATGCTTCACATAGTCTCGATTGATGTATTAAATTTATACATGTCATCCATGCAGTTGTTCTAATATTTGAAACATTTATGAAAATTCCAAATCAGTTTTTCCTTCATACCAGCAATCTTGTACTTTTGTACTTCCCCTTCTCTAATAGTGTAACACTGTCCTTTCTTTTTTTGTTGTTTTTAATTTTATTGAGAAACAAATAGCAATGAGACAGTTTCAAAAGCAATAACAAGGATAGCTTCAATAATTAATGCATTGCATTAATACTGTTCTCTTTGTAGCGGTTATTCATAATACAAGATGCAGACATGATATCCTGTCCAAACACTATTATTACAAAACTTTCCTCTCATTGAATTAAGAGAAAGTAGCTGTACATCTATCCTAACTATTTTGTATATACAGATACAAAATGGTCCCTCACTTATATCCCCTTTAATGTTTAGATTTGCCAGAGATGGGTTTTCCATTGCCATTTAAATACTGTAGGTGAATGAATTCAGCAAAATAATCAAATATAGTCCAGTAGTCCAAAATAGTAGTGGGTTATCCGCAGGACTGGAAATGTCAGAAGTTGCTGACTTGAGCCTTTTACACTTCAGCGTATTAATATGGATTTATTTTTATAGCTCGTTTTATACTTTACTGCTGGGTGGTTAAGGCCAAGATAAAGCAAGACCTATATAACAAGAAATGTATCTTTTGTATCTGCCAAGGTTAATCAAGTTCCCTCAGGATTTACCCTGCAACCCTGTGCTGCATTTTGTAGATCCTTTGTCACTGTCAGCTATATGGACGAGTCACAGCCATTGCTTGACCAATTTGCTCTCTGTGAAAGCCTGAGGGAATGTTTTCTCTCCATTTGATTCTCCTTAGGCACACTGTACATCCTTGTTCACTTTTGTCTGTGGCCCCATGATTTCCCTGATCAGAAAGTTTGGGACATCACGAGTTACAGGATATTCCAGTACAGGTTCTCTTATGTCCTGAGTCCTTACTGACCTTGAAAGGCTAGGAACAAAATATATCAGTTGTCCTTGCAGCCGTTCTTTTTCTCTAATTTTTGGTTTGTAAACTTAAGTTGTTAACTATCCAGAAAAGAAGCCTAGTGATATTATTACTCTATAATATAGGCAGCTGAACTTAACCTCACTACCTGTCTGAATATCAAGCATCTTAACCATAACATGGAACAGCTATTTTCCATCAGGTATTGATATGTCAAACTGTAAATCACTACAGAATGTGAAGGAGAAGAAAAAGAAAAACAAGAAGAAAAAGAAAAAATATTTTTAAAAATAGGAATAAACAATTACATACCTTTACATAGAAATTTAGAAATATAACCATATGCACTGTAGCAGGACAGTCCTATAACATTTTGTTCTTATCTCTTCTTTTCATTTATTTTTAAACAAACATTTACTTGAGATACAGTATAGCAGTAATTGATAGGACATGACAAGAAGTCCATATTTAGAATACTGGAATGACAGGAATTCAAAGCATGACTGTAGTATAAAATATTGTTATTCAGTGCAGTTGTTTATTTCACAGTTATCAGCCTATATATTTAGTCAGCTGAGAATCCTACCAATTAACTGCTAGTTTCAAAACCTGCTGAAGATTACCAGTGTCAATGCCTTAACGATCTTGTGCTTATAAATGTATAGCTGTGCCCCTGTCATGTTTCCTAACTTTTCTCCTTGCCCTCTCTTCTTTGTGGAATCCCTCAGTTCTCACTTTCCCTTTAATGGTGTTATAGGGTTCTCTTTTTATTTCTTCTGAGTTCTTACACTAGGGAGACTACACGATATTTACATATGTGGGTCTGGTTTATTTCACTTATGAGTATATCTGCAAGTGGCACTCACTTAAATATAAAGGTTTAAAGTTTATCATTCTTTATAGTTGAGTAATACTCCATTGTATAAAAATAACACAACTTTTTCATCCATTCCTCAGGTGACAGACATATTGGTTTTTCCTAAGATTTAGCTATTACAAATTGTGCTGCTATAAACATAGGTACACATATATCACTATGATATGACGTTTTCATTTCCTCCAGGAAAATTCCTCCTAGGGGGATAGCTGACTTGAATGGAATTTCTAGTCCTAGTTTTTAAGGAGTATCCACACTGATTTCCATAATGGTTGCACCAGTCTACATTCCCACCAGCAGTGGAAAAGGGTTCCCTTTTCCCCACAGCCTCTCTAACATTTGTTGTTGGTTGATTTCTTTATGATAGCCATTTTTTCTGGGGTGAGATGGTATCGCAGTTGATTTAATTTGCATTTCATGAATATCTAGTGATATGGAGCATTTTCTCATGTATTTATTAGCTCTTTTATTTCATCCTTGAGAAGTGTGTGTTTATCTCAGATGCCCAGCTCTCTATTGAGTCTTTAAATCTTGGGGCCTTAATGTTTTTTAGTTCTTTATAAATTCTAGAGAGAAGACCTTTGTTTGAGTGCTTATTAGTCAAGATTTTTTATGAAATTTGTGGGTTGTCTTTTCACTTTATTGATTTTTTTTGACATGCAAAAACTTCTCAATAAGAAGAGGTCCCAGTTGTTAGTTCTTTCAAGTATTGACCATGCAATTTGATTTTTGTTCATGAGCACTTTTCCTACAATTTTGTCTTCAAGACTTCCTCCTACTTTCTCTTCCAGGAGATTAAGCGATTCTGTTTTAATGTTTAGATATTTAATCCATTTTGACTTTATCTTAGTGCATGGTGATAGTTTTCTGCATGTAGAGAGCTAGTTTTTCCAGAACCATTTGTTAAAGAGACTACATTTCTTCCAGTAAGAATGATGTTTGGCACCTTTGTGGAAGATAAGTTGGCTGGGTGTGTTTGTAATATCTTCTGCATCTTCTAATCTATTCTGTTGTCCTCATGTCTGCTTTTTTTGCCAGTAACATGCTGATTTTATCATGGTAGCTTTGTAGTATAATTTCATCAGGAATTGTAATGCTTCTGGCCTTGTCTTTGTTGCTCAGGATTGTCTTTGCTATTCTAGGTCTTCTCTGGTTCTAAATAAATTTTAGGAGGGATTTCTCTATGTCTGCAAGGTATGTTGGTGGTAGTATGATAAGGATTGCCATGAAATCTGTACAACAATTTTAGGAGTATGGCCATCTTCACAATTTTGGCTCTTCCTACCCAAGAGCAGTGAATATCTTTCCATTTTCTGAAACCCTCTAAATTCCCTTTTTTCAGAGTACCAGAGTACTGCAATTTTCATTGAATAGATCTTTGACTTCTTTAGTTAGATTAATTCCAAAGTATTTCATTTTCTGTGATGCTACTGTAAAAGACATTGTTTCTCTAATTTCCTGCTCAGTGTGTTTGCTATCTGTGTAGAGAAATGCTATTGACTTTTGGGTATGACTTTGAACCTTGCTATGCTTCTGAATTTGTGTATCAATTCTAGTAGTTTCTTGATGGAGTTTTTAGGTCGTCCAAGTAAAGTTTTATGTCATCTGCAAATAATGATTGTTTAACTTCTTCTTTACCTATCCCTATTTCTTTTATTTCTCTCTCTCTTTTATAATGGCTGTAGCTAATGATTCCAGAACTATGTTGAATAGGAGTGGTGATAGAGGACATCCTTGTCTTGTACAAGATCTGAGAATAAAAGATTTCAGTTTTTCCCCATTTAAAATTAGGCTAACCATTGGGTTGGCATAGATGGTTTTTATCAGATTGAAGTAGAGGCCATCTATTCCAGTTTTCTGTAGGACTTTGCACATGAATCAGTATTGGACTTTTTCAAAAGACTTTTCTGCATCAATTGACGTGATCATATGATTTTTGGATTTGGCTCTATTGATATAGTGCATTACATTTACAGATTTGCACATATTGAAATGTCCTTGCATTCCTGGGATGAATCTTACCTGGTCATAGTGTATAATCTAGAAGATTTGCTGTATTCTATTTGCTAGGATTTTATTAGGGATTTTTGCATCTATGTTCATGAAGGAGAACTGTAGTTCCCTTTCTTAGTTGTGTATTTCCCTGTTTTGATATAATACTTACCTCCAGGAACAATATTGGGAGGGTTGCTTCCTTTTCAATTTCATTGAAGAGTTTGAGGAGTACAGGGATTATATCTTCCATAAATTTCTTGTAACATTCAGCTGTGAATCCATTAGGACCTGGGCTTCTCTTTGTCAATAGGATTTTTATTACATTTCATATTCCATTGGCTGTTATTGGATTATTGAAAGTTGTTATATCTTCTTGATTCAGGTTGGGTAATTTGTACCTTTCTAGGATCTGTCCGTTTCATCTGTGTGTGTCTTCTAATGTGTGAGAGTAAATATTCTCAAAGTAGCTATTGATAATCTTAATTTCCTCTGCATCCATGGTGATTATACCCTTTTTATTCCTTATTGCTTGTATTTAAATTTTTTCTTTCCTCTTTTGATGAGGTTAGCCAAGGGTTGACCAATTTCATTTAATCTTTCAAAGAACCAACTTTTTGCTTTGTTAGTTCTTTGAACTGTTTTCTTCATCTTGATTGAATTAATTTCTGCTCTAATCTTTATGATTTCTTCCTGTCTTTGGTCTTTGGGTGTGATTTGCTCCTCCTTTTCAAGCCATTTGAGGTGCACCATCAGGGAGTTTATTTGTTCCCATCCTGTTTTCCTAATGTGTGAATTTACAGCTATAAATTTCCCTCTGAGAACTGCTTTCACCGCATCCTATAAATTTCTATAAGTTGTGCTTGAATTTTCATTGAATTGTGGATATTGTTCAATTTCTTGTTAAATTTCATCTGTGAATCATTGGTTCCTAAGGACGGTGCTGTTTAATTTCCATGTGTTTGTGGGGTTTTTCTGATTTCTTTTGTTGTTTATTTCCAGTTTCTTTGCACTATGGTCAGATAGCATGCATGGGATAATTTCTGTTTATCTTCCATATACTTAAGAATGAACTATGGAGTACTATGCAGTCTATTTTAACTGGGAAAAAATATATGTTCCACTGTGTTTGGGTGCAACACTCTTTATATGTCCACTAAGTCCATTTATTCCAAGCTCTGATTCATTTCTGCTACTTTTTTGCTAATTGTTTGTCGGCTTGATCTATCTTTTTGAGATAAGGGGATGTTAATGTCTCCTGGTAAGGTTGTGGTATTGGATATTAGATTTTTTATGTCAATTAAGGTTTGTCTTATATAGTTGGGTGCTCCTGTGTTTGGTGCATATATATTTATGAGTGTTGCTTCTTTTTCTTGAGTTTTCCCCCTAACCAGTATATAGTGTCCTTCTTTTTCTTTTTTCTTTTCTTTTCTTTTTTTTTTTTTTTATCATTCTTGGTTTGAAGTTGAGACTGTCTGAGAACTGGATTGCTACCCTTGCTTTTTTCTGAGTTACTGCGGGCATATAGTACTGTTTTCCATCCTTTGACTTTCAAGCTATGAATTTCTTTATGAGTTAAATGTGTTTCTTGTATATAGCATATTGTTGGGTTTTGCTTCCTAATCCACTGTGCCAGTCTATTTCTTTTAATTGGTGAATTGAATCCATTTACATTGATGGTTATTATTGAGATGTATTGACTTATGATTGAGATGTTATTTACCTGCTGTTATTTACTCTTTTTTTCTTGTGTTTAAGTTTTTGGCCTATTTAGTGCATTCCATCCACTCTTGTTCATGGAGTGCTGATTATTTTGGTCCCTCTCTAAACATCTTGTAGTAGTCTGTGGAGGATTATCTTTGTCGTCATGAATTTCTGTAGTTGTTCTTTGTTATGGAAATATTTCACTTCTCCATCAAACTTGGAAGAGAGTTTTACAGAGTATAGTAGTCTGAGCTGGAATTTGTTTTCATAGAGGAGTTGAAGTACTGTGCTCCATTCTCTTCTTGCCTTCATGATTTGTGAAGAGAATTTTGCCATTATTCTGATGGGTTTTCCTTTAAATGTGATCTGTTTCTTTTCTCTAGCAGCTTTCAGTATATTGTTCTTGTGCTGGATTTATGGGATTTTGACTATTATATTTCTCAGTGTGTTTTTAATTGGGTTGATGTTCTTTGGAGTTCTGTATGCTTTGGTTACCTGAATGTCAGATTGCTTCCCCATATTTGGGAAGTTTTCTGCTATTACTTCTGTCCATATTCTTTTATATCATTTGTATTGGCTCCTTCTTTCTCATTGATGCCTATTCATCTCATGTTGTTCATCTTTACATCATCTTGACGGTGATGAATTTTTTTTCCTGCGTCCTTGTTGTTTTTAAGAGATCTTTTTTTACCTTTTCACTAGCTGCAATGGCATCTTCAATATCTGAAACTTTATCTTCACTTTTACTCAAATGATTTTGCAACCTTCTGATTGAGATTTTAAGTTCCTCTATACGTGTTTGACTCAGCTTCACGTGACATGTTTCTTTCCTTTATTGCTCATTTAAGGATTCCATTTTTTTTCTAATCACCTCTGTTTTTATCTGTGACTTCTTGAGAATCAGCTATTAATTTTTTCATTATAGTTATGCTTTCTTTTTTTACTTCAGAGATTATTTCTGTTCTGATTTTCTCTATGTTTCTTCTGTTGCTTTTTTACTTCAGATGCTATTAACTCAGAGATTTCCTTTTTACTTCAGAGTTATTTCTTATCTGAGTTCCTCTATACCTTTCTGTAGTTGTTTCTATACTTCAGACTCTATTAATTTAGACATTTCAGCTGTGTGCTCCCCACTGCTAGTTTTGGGTGGGCTCAGGGCCTGAGATTGCATTTTTCTCCTTCTCTTTGTTATTTTGTGTAGCACTGTCCTCTGACCTTTGGTGTAGAACTTTGGTTCAGTTATAACCTTAGCAGCTACTGAAGTTCTTACCCAAGAGAGATTATATGATTAAGGCAGTTATAGTTTTGTATTTACAGAACTGCAATAAGGAATACTAATAATAAGTAATGATATTTAGCAGTTGACAAAACTTTATAACTAGTGGGTTTTTATTTTAGAGAGTAAGAGCAATCATTATGTGTATATAGCTAAGCAGATATTAAATTAGGAATTTATATTTAAGTTAGTTCCACTAAGTTCTGTTTTATCACCTCCCCTTGATGTACCTGTTGTTTTTCAGGCAGACTAGTTTGCTCCAGTTACCTTTTGTCCCCGTCTCAGTGAAGAGAGAAAGAGGGAGGATGCTTTCATAGATCTGGGTCTAGCAATGTGTCTCAGCTTACTTGACACAGTTCTATGAAGTTTGAATTCATGCAGTTGTGCCTGGATTGGGTCTGGCTGCTGTGCTTAGTGTCTTCTTGCTGCAACCCTTGGAAGTAAACAGAGGGGCACAAGAGGTGCCCTTCTGGCAAGATGTTCTGCTCCTGGATTAGCTGGGTAGTTATGGCCCCTATTCTCTCTGCAGGGACTTAGTTGCAGAGTTTCACACCAGGCCTGTATGCCAGGACTGGGCTGGGTCTGGAGGGGTCCAGAGAGCAGAACAGAAGAATTCACTCAGAAGTGGGCCTAGTCTGGGTCCGGAGGGATCCAGCAGGCAAAGGGTAAATGGAAGCTCTCCCACTCACTTGCTGGGCCTGGCCTTGAGCTGCATCTGGAGGGATCCAGATAGTGTAGCTGAAGTTCTCACTCACATGCTGGGCCTGGGCTGGTTCTAGAGGGGTTCAGAGGGGTCCTGAGAGCACATCTGAAAGTCTCACTCATACACTAGGCTTGTGCTGGATCCGGAGGAGTCCTGGGTGTGCAGGGGTGTGTGGAAGCTCTCCCACACACTGGCTGGGCCTGGGCCTGGTTTGTCTTTCTTTTATTGGAGTATAAGCGTCTTCAAGCTAATGACTGATAACTGTATTAAAAGTTCTAATCCTTCAATAAGAATGCCAATATTGTGTTACCCAAATTATTTAGTGAATTACTTTTTTTTTTTTTTATTTTAGGGAAAGGTCTCCAGAGTGTTCAGGTTCTCACTACTAGATTGTACTCATAATGAACTGCCTGTTTACAGCTTCCCAAGAGCTGGGATTATAGGCATGTAGAATCAGGCCCAGTCTCAATTGCCATCTCAGTGTGCCCTGGGGGTGGGGCCTGCACAGTAGGCCTGGGGATCGAACCCCAGCCCTTGTGCCTGTTTATAAGAGCTTTAATCCACTGAGCTATTTGGCCAGCCTTGTAAATTACTATTTTACAGTAGGATTGTCTCAAATCATTTCCCAAATATTCTACAAGTACATGAAGTTTCAATAGAAACAAGGCTAAAAATGTATCTTCAGGTATCCCAGAATGAACAGTATTTTTGGTATTTTGTGATAAATCTTGCATTTCCAAGTATAGTACAATTAGAAATAATGTTGTGCATTAGAGTCCAAATGCATCATTTTGTCGCATCTTCTAGATGTTTACAAGCTTCCTGGAAGGGCAAAACATTTACTTCTAACTGCATTTCCTTTTATTTTTCACTGTGTTTCTTGGCAATTGGTGATTGGATAATCTCATTAGAGCTAAATGATGAGCTAAATCAGTCTTAATTTTATTTTGGCAATTCTGATGTTATAAATTCATAGACATTACATTCATTTTCCTTACCCCCAGAAGGTTGTTTGTGCTTACAATTTACACCTATGATCCTCAGAGAAATGTTTCATTGTTCAGGAAATGTTGTAAGATCTTAAGCCTAATTATTGGCTGGTATCTACTGAGGACCATCAGCTCTGTGGATGGGTGATTGTGAGGAAATACACAACAGAATTGCAAAGCATTGTGCCATGTAACTCTCAGGGGCACTGACATCTTCAAAGTGTTCACTGCCTCTTACATGCTACCCTCGAGAAAAAGGAAAGGACCTTAATATGCCAGATACTTTCCATACTATTAATGTAACCTTCCATACACTGCAAAACTGTAACGTAAGAGTTCTGAAATTATTGTTGATATTTGAGATTAAGCTCAAGGAATTACACTGAGTCACACCTCTTGCATTCAGGATTTTCTTATTTGAGAAATAAAGATAACAATGCAAATGTTGTAACACAGTTATAATAGAGTTAATATAAGCTAAGTACACAAATTTATATGACTGAACTATCTTGGTGTATGCAAACTTGAAGATTAATATTTTAGTAAGCATTTCTGAAATAAAATACTTTAGCTGATATTTATTTTCTTTTTCAACAAGTATGTTTCTGAAAACTACTCAATGCAACTGGCTAGTACTCAGAACAAAGTCACCAAGTGAAGGTAAAAAGTAAAACAGGAAAATGCTGGGTCAAAATTATTCCTAATGACTTAATTAAAGAAAATTAACTATAGGTTATATAGCTTTCTTTAGAACTTTTTTTTTAAATTTTTATTTATTTATTTATTTATTTATTTATTTATTAGAGAGAGAGAGAGAGAGAGAGAGAGAGAGAGAGAGAGAGAGAGTGTGGTGTGTGTGTGTGGCCAGCTCAGCCCACCAGGGGGCGGGCCTGGCTGGCATGTGGTGCTGGGGGATTGAACCGTGGTCCCTGTGTTTTGCTAAATTTGTTCTAAGTAGGTGCTTTAGACCACTGAGCCATCTCACCAGCCCCAGAACTTTGCATGGTGTTGTGGTTTGTGCCTAGTTGTCCCCAGAAGTCTCCTGCAGTCACCTGGCAGTTTCTGGAGTTTGTGATTGACTGTTGTGGGTGTGGTTGCTGCACTTGCCCTGGGAAAGGAGATTTAAATTACAATGTAAGGAGGGGAGAGAGTCTAGCTAGCTGCCTGGGCTGCTACCACTCCCTTTGCTCTCCAGTAACTGTGAGCTGAATAAACTTTTCCTTCCTTCATTTTGAGTGTCAGGCTATTTGTCCCTTCAATCAGAGAAGAGTAACAGAGAAACATGGGCAAGAAAAATTTAAGAATCTATGTAAGAGAATTTTCTTTAATAATGAAGTTGACTTAAAACATAAGAAGCAAGAACCTATCTAAAAACCAAGAAATCTAGGTAAATTTGAACATAATTTGGGAACTAATAAGTACACTAATAAGTAATACAACTAATAAGTAAAAGCCTTTGGAACTCTTAGAATTATGAGGTATGATAAATGATTAAATTTAAAAATTTTTACTGCAGTAAAAAAAAAAGCACATTACCATCAATCCCCCTGAAAACATCCTCCTCAGTGCAAACTCATTTATCACATCATTCTTAACAATGTTTTAAATGTTGCAGATGTCCCTTTAGCTGTTTGTCATGGTTGCCTTGATGTCTGAAGCTCATTCTGAACATTTGCCTTATGTGGTCAGTTTTGCTCTGAGGAGAAGTTTTGAGAATGAATCAAACATTTCAGCGTGCAGGATTTGTGCAGAAATGAATGGGACACACCATAATGATTTAATTGACAAAAACTGTCACTTATACATTGAATTAATTCAGAATACTGAGACAACCATGAAAAGATACCCATGAAATGAGAACGTCCATAAGTGTGTTTAAAGCTAAGAGAATATTTCAAGGGGGATTAATGACAATATTTTAATGTAGTAGTTTTGCAATTTTTACTTTCATATTCACTGTAAATTGTGATTGCATTACATAGACTATGCTAACATTAAAATATATATGCCTATATTGGTTAATCAATTTTTCATGCCTATATCTTGTAATATAAGCAACTACTTTGAAGATGACAATACATAAAGTACTAACCATTGCTATTCTCCTCCAATCTTGTTTTGAAATTCTATGCTATTGTATTTATTGTTTATTTTTATGTTCTTTAAAATAAAATTATAATAGATATGATATGATATAGATACAGATACAGATATGCATATATCCCTTTCTTTTTAAATCAAGACTGGTTTGTATAAATTGAGACTAGAGTTACTGTTTCAATTTCTTGAAAATTTCAGAAAGTTTGCTTAAAGAATCAGAATTTTAAAAATGTCTCTTTATGCTAATATACACCACCTGAAGCCTTTTATCTTCTTATTTTGCGTTAGCTTGGACTATGAGTTTTCTTCTTTACCTCTTAATCAATTGATTGGGACAATTCCAGGTCTTGACACCTGCTTGCCAGTCCAATTCAGCGATGCATTCATGTTGTGATGCTCTTAAGTGGGATCTAACCTGAACTTCCCCAATTACAAATGTTACCTTCTTTATGGGTCCAAGGACAATAGCAATTATTTCTTTGTATCTCTTCCATGCCAAACATTTCACATATTATTCAGCATCTTCATTGCTATGTTATTCTAAGAGGACATATTACAAGGATGCACCTTCAAAGTGAATTCTGATACTTTCTAAATTCTTCAAATGTTTAAATTCCTCCAAAACAACTCCCTGTGACTCTTGTTTCCCTAGACATTTGTTTTTGAGCAATAAAGACCAATACAGTTCACTGGATCTTTCATTTCACATTGTTTGAGACGTTCTTTCACTACAGCTAAGAGCCTATCCTTGAATGTCCTTGAGGCTGCAGCCCAACAGCTTCTTAAAGTGGGTGTCTCTCAAAAGCACAATTCTTAAATGAGTGATGTCTTTCAAAGTGCATCATGTAGTTTCTGAGTCTGAAAGAAAAAACTAACAACAGTGGAGTCTTTACAAGTACACTGACTCTGTAAGACAGATTTGTATTCAAAATGGAAAGAACTTCAAGTCACTGATACTTATTTTCCAGCATCCGCCTTATATTCACAAGTAAGCAATGCCATCTGTCCCACCATATTTAAATAGGAAATATAGGCTTTCTCCCTGTTATGCATTACCAGTGTCATCAAGTGTTAACTCCTCATTCCACAACAGATCATTTCTTAGTCTCAGTGCTCAGGGAGTGTTACAGTGATCCTTTCAAATCTAACTGGAGGGACAGTCAGTCTTATAGATTACTTCGGATTTGTCTTTCTTTTAATTGTTCAGTGTTATTTTGTCTAAGTCAATCCCTCATTACAATGTGTGTTCATCAAGTTTTATCTGTTTACGTACTGGTGTTAATGTCAAATAGTTTATTTACACATTTGAATTTTGTAAATATTATATAAATGATGACATTCTATAATATTTTGGGGCTACCATTCTTGTTTTTATGCTGTATGAAAGTCTGACTTTCTGTACTTTGTTTACCTTGATATCCCACATTTATCAATGTGCTTATGTCCAGAAAACATTAAGAGTAACATTATTTTCTATCATTTTCCCCCCAGCTTTTTGAACTAGATCTTATAATGCAGTTGACTGATGTTGAACTCATTCCATAACCCAGGCAGTCCTAAACTCCTAACAAGCCTCCTCAATTTGTGCACCACAAAGCCCAGCAAATGTAGCACTCTTAGACTATCAGACTAACAAAAAAGCAAAACTGTCTTCACTTGCTGCTAGGATTGCAGTTCAGCTTCTATACTGCCACCTGTAAGCTGATAAAATATCATAATGACAGCATGATGCTACCCCAGACTGAACTGCTAATGTCGGAAACCATGGTGCCTCTGCTTCTCAGATGCACTTCTGAGTCTGGTGTGCGTAAACTATTAACTGTAAAAGAAGCAGGATTGGCATCTCCGTAGGTTAAGAAATAGTAATTTAGAATAAGGAATGAAGAAAATGGCAGCATTTAATAGAATGTTAGAACTATCAAGTTTTGGAGATTCAAAGAAGTTGAGACATCTCCTGAGCTCAAGAACATTTATTTTCTAAGATTACAATTAAAATATCAGTACGCTAATTGTTAATTAATTTTTTTTAAAGATTTATTTATTTATTTGGTAAAGGGTCTTACTAGGTAGTTCTGACTTGTAGTGATCCTCCTGTCTTGGCCTCCCCAGTGCCGGGATTACAGGTGTGTGCCACCACGCCCAGCTTCAGGGCCAGCACAGCATACATACAAGGGACAAACCCCAGGTCCTTGTACTTGCCTGGCAGGTGCTTAGACCACTGGGTTCTCTTCTCAGACCCTCAGTGTTAATTTTTTGTGCAAGGCAGATTATCATATCTCAATTCCAAGGAGAATGAGATAAGCAATGAAGTAGAATAGAACATTTGGATAAATCTGAAAAGAAAGAGAGGATTTTATCACTTTGATCAGATATGCTGGATTTTCCCGAGGTCATGCTATGCTTGTTCCAACTATTACATAAGATAATAAGGTGAAATTCCTAATTCTTAAAGAGTTGAATTAGAAAGAGAAAAGTTGTAGTTAAATGATGATTGAAAGATGACAAGATGAACTTCTAATACTTCACTTTTATGATTGAATGCAGACTGTGACTCTCCAAGGAATTGGTTCTATTAATATAAATAATTTTAGTTTTCTTAACAAGTGGGCAAGGCTCCCTAACTTTTGTTTAATTATAGGTTTTTTGTTATGGATTTTGACTATTTCTTCCTAACTGGAGACTAAGTGTACCCTATCCAGATAAATAGGAAAACAAGACAATGTGTTTGAGAAATAAGAAAAAATCTATATGGAAATAATTAGGTAGAAATGCAAAAATCGGTTTAAATGGTAAAAATTTAATTTACTTTACATGGCCTGAGGACTCTGTGTTGTTTCTAAATCATGCAGAACATTATGGTGAGACAAAAGCAGCAGATTAGTAGAGTACATATGTTGTACAACAGGGACAATGGATTATGCCAACAACTCTGTACAAATATGATGGAACTTAATGGGCTTGGATGTCAGTATATGTAGAAGAAATCATCTATTTACTCATTTCATCAGTTAAAATATTTATTAAGCATCTTTATGATAACACATGTCTCAAATATTAAAGAGCAAACAAAGAAACTGCCTGCTCACAAAGAACACATATTTAGTAAGTAAACAGGAATAAAATGTACCAGTTTGATATATAATGGCTCATGCAGTTATGATACTTAATACATAGATGATAAAGGATTTTGATCAAAATTTTATGTTTGAGGATCTGAAGGAGTATCAAAGGAATGATTGTGTTTGTTTTGAGTGTTATGGAAGATCTTACAGAGAAAGGAATATTTGGGTGAAAGCCTGACAGGTCAAATAGAAATGTATTTTGTGAGTATGGAAGGCAAGTCATTTTTAAGATAGAGTTTCAATTTGAGTTCTCTGTAAAGCAGATTCTGAAACAGAAACTAGCTAGAAGAATTATTAAGGAGTGCACCTGGGATCAACCCTTGTAGAAGTAGAAGAAGGGGACAGGACAGAGTACAGGAATCCTCTACGTGTGATGGAGGTCTAGTTATCATGTTGCTTACCTGCAGGATGAAGGTCTGGAACTGAATTTCAGGGTTGTTCTGAGATGGGGTAACATGACCAAGTATTCATATCACCCCATGAGTTTTTATTAGCATGTGTGCTATCCCAAGAAGGTTCCCATAGAGAGACAGCTCCTTGATGTTGCAGCTGGGTGACATGTGTTACGGACTGACACTTAAATATGGTCTGCTGACTGCACTCTCAACATCTGGACCACAAATCTTTCATTAAGAGAGCATAGGAGTTATATTACAGTCAGCATGACAGAAGTTATATGAATACAAATACAAATTTCACTTAGTGTAGTGGTCTGGAATTTTCACAATGGCTAATGGAAAACCTGGCTGGAGAAAATACTCACTATAGACATGTTGAAGGAATTGAGGGTAGAGAGGAGGTTTATGACATATGAAATGTCACGTTCCATTTCCCATCTGGGATGGTTTTGGTGATCAAAGGAGCTCTAAGTAGCAGATTTTATGAAATTATTCAGACTGGTAGGTAAGGAAAATAAACTGAAAATAAAAGAGCCATAGCTCTGCCAACTTGCCTTTAACCAACAGACATCAATGTTCATTACCTCCAGGGAAACCCAAGACAGAATGCAATTTCCACAGCAACTATAATGTTAGGAAGACACTGTGGTGGAATGGCAGTCAGAAATACTTCCTGAAGAGTACCATGTCCTCATTCTTAAAACCAGTGAATATGTTAGCTGACATGTCTAAAGGTTTTTGCAAATGTGATTAAGAGTAAAGACTTTAAGATGGGAAGTGACTCTTCATTACATGGACGATCCCATTGTAATTACTGCTGTTCTTACTAGTAGAAAATGACTCCAGAAAAAGTCAGAAGAAGCAATGTAGAGGGACGTACACTGTAACTGTTGGCTTTGAAAATGCATTGGGGTTGAAAGCCAAAGAATGTGGGTAACTCTAAAAAATGGAAAAGGCAAAGAATTCAATCCTACCTACAGTATAAAGAAAGAAATGCAGTCCTACAGGAATTTGTGTTCCTGACAGTTAGGCCAAACTTCTAAGGAAGAGATTACAAAATGGAAAATTCATGTTGATTTAAACCAGGAGATTTTTTCAATTGCTGAGGCAACATATCGTATACTAAAGGTTAAAGGAAGAAAGATTTATTTAGCTCACAGATTGTAGAAGTTTTAGTTCATAAACAGCTGGCTCTAAGATAGGATGGCTTGTCAAAGGGGAATAGCCATGGCAGGTGGAAAGTAGCAACAATTGGGGAAGACTAAGGCCTTTCTGAACCTTTTATTTTATACGTAGTCCTGGGATTAGGGCAATGCTAATCCAATCAGAGGACACATCCATCAATCACCCAACCTTAACCCCAACAATCTTAATCCCAGCATTGCACACTCTGTATTCAGTTACCTCCAAAAACACCCTCTGGCTGCATGAGGCTTTGGGGGAACCTTTAGATACAAAACTCACAACAATATAATACTGGAGGCGCTAGGTGTTAATATCAGCACATAGACAAAAATTACTCAAAATTGACTTTGGTAATGTCTTGCATGTGTGGTATGACTTTTATGACTCAGATATAATTCTATATACAGAAATAGACAATGTGGAGAGCAATGTACATTTACAGTATGTGTAGTGTGTATGTGAAAATTGTAGACATAAACAGAATTGTACCAATTGGAAGCAAAATGTTCCACTGAAAATCCAAATGTCTTTGGAAATGGCTTTGAAATAAATCTCTTTGACATCAGTTGATGAAGTCAGAAATCATTCACGAAATTGAATTCAAAGAGTAGAATGGGTGAAACAATTTTAACTTAATTCTGATCCTGTGGAGTGCTGATAGCTACTTAGCTAAGAATGGGATTGCTTCCAGAACTCAGGGCAGACAAAATTCCTGAGACACATTAAATATTCTATGGGATTTAGTGACCGAGCTGAGTGGATCACCACAGAGCCTGCCAGTTCAATAGTCTTTTTTTTTTAGAACCCCAGGAAATATTTCACTTAAAATATCATCAGAAGTTTACTAATTATGCAATAATAAAATTACAGTATGGTAATGTTTGGACTTAAATAATAAAATTAAGATTTATAATCATAGTTATTACAAATCTGTATTAATATGAATTATATTCTGTTACTTTGTAAATGAACTCTATCTTCACCTAAAGGCAATGAATTACCGTGGCTAAAAGTGGAATAAGCCTTAAATAAGTTGGCACATGTAGTTTAGTTAACACAGAGCATTTTTTTTCTCCTGTTCTTATCCCAAGAAATTGAAATAAATCCAGAGGTTTAGTTAACACACATGTTCTTCCTCCTGTTCCTTTCCTAAGTAGTTGAAATACATCCAAAGTCCTATTTAAAAATGGAAGATGCAGTCAACAGGAGACTCGTGTTTAGAGCAGCTTTAGAACAGCAGGAAAAAAAACGCGTTCTGATTTGTCCCCTTTTGGGAAATAGATCCATTTCATTCTATGAAATTTTCAGTGATGCAGAAAATGCAATATGAAAAAACAAACCACATCTGCTTATCTTTGCAAATTCACTGACAGGCTAACAAGCATTTGGGTGAAGCAAGGAAAAAGAATGCAAAACCAGTAACTTTGTTTTGTTTGGAATTTTAATAGCAGTGTAGAGGCAAAGCACATGCTCCTGGAGCTTGGACGCTTAAGCCACTTTGGACAACTTGATGACTTAGTAGTGGCTTCTTTCTTGGAACACAGAGGGCCAGAGTTGTGCATCACAAAGTTGCACTAATAGACAAGAAAACAGAAACAGTAAAACAGCAGCTCATGAATTAAGGGAAGTAATTACAAGCAGTTAATCATATGGATATATGAATCAATGATTCCAAACATCTCTAGCATCCTGCATCCTCACCTAGTTACTAGAAATATCCACTCCAACTTTGGATTCTCTGACTGTTCCCTCATGCCTAACCAGAATGGAACAGAAAGTGAACTTGTTTACTGGTGACTGCAGGTAAATATCCTATTCTCAGAATTTCGATGCTCAGTAAATATTTATGTAGTGAATGATGAAATGAGAAAATGAGGGAATGATTTAAAAAATATAGACCTGTGTTTGGCATAATGAGGGAGCTGGAGCTCCATGGCCATTCTACTGTGAAATGCTCCTCTGGACATGTTTTTGTGTTGATGCCTGTGCTCTCGTGTTTGTTTGTTTGTTTTCAGTAGTAATTAACCTAATTAATCATACTTTTACTTTAACACACACATATGTCTTTTTAAAATTAATTATGACTTCAGCTTGTAGATCAGACCTCTTAAAAATTCTAAATTGGAGGGTCAGCCAAATAGCTCAGGAGAGTAAAGTGCCTGCAGGCACAGGGGCCGGGGGTTCGATCCCCAGGCCTGCTGTGCCGGCCCCACCCCCGGGGGAACACTGAGATGGCAATTGAGTCTGGGTGTGGTGGCGCTCGCCTGTAATCCCAGCTCTTGGGAGGCTGAAACAGGCGGATCAGTACTAGTTGGATTTAGTAGTGAGACCCTGAACATCCTGTAGGCCTTCTCCCCTCAAAAAAAAAAGAAAAAAAATTCTAAATTGGTATGCTGGGAAGATGCTCTGACCTTCTCCCCCTTTAGATAAAGGAGTGTGTTCTATGTTTCTTAAACTAAAGTATGGTCACATCAGAGCAATAATTGAATAATTGCTTAACAGAATTTTAATCTGACTGTGAGGCTTAATCAGGTGATTGTTGTATGTGAGTGTACTCTAATAGGATCATTAAAAGAATTTTGTCTTTACCTTCACAAATGGTGATAGATTAACTAAGGGTGAACTGTAATACACAGCAGAAATGAATATGCATGGTGCTGGGTGTTCAAAGCCCACCTGAAGTTTGCTGCCAATGGCATAAAAGGAGAACTGAACTGGAGGGGAAGATGTTATGCTGTTGATTCTCCTGAAGAAGCTGTTAGTGCTGGTTTTTCTTGCATGAACTTGACTGTTTTCAGTCTTGGAGGAGCTTGGGTCCTCACTGTCTCTGAGGATGGCTGCAGTGCACTTTGGGGGAGCTCTAGCCCTTACCTAAGTGTCACTTCTAGGCCTAGTACAGATCCCTCAGCTTGCTGGCACAGATCATTCATTGCCAATGCCAACTTTCTAGCCTCTGACACTGACCTTTGGGCCTTCCTAGTGCAGTCTTGGTACAGACTTGCAAAGGCACTGTCTTCTTCCTTTTTTCCTTTTTTTTTTTTTTTTTTCCCAGTACCAGGTATTGAACTCAGGACTCTGAGCTTGCCAGGCAAGCTCTTATTCTACTGAGCTATCTCTCCAGCTCTCAAAGCATTGTCTTTTGTGCTCAGCTTCCAGCTGAACTCATGCAGGACATTGTAATGGGATCAAGATCCTCAGCCAGATTTTTGGGTCTCTAGTGTGTAAACAGATCTCTTGTACTGTTTTACACTTTTTGTGTGAATATTATAAAATAATCCTATAAATTATGTGCCCTGTTTTTGCCAGATATTAGTAAAAGGTAAGATTTGTGGAGATATGTTTTTATTTCCTACAATAAATAAATGCTTTTTGTTCAAGTTCATACATTTATAGTTGTTATAGTTACATTTTTCTTTTATTTTGTTCATGATTTTGAAGATTTTCTTCATAAAATTATGTTCTGGAAAAATTATTGTTTTGTTTCATGAAGGTAGAAAGGTATTAAACTTTTCCAAGAAGGATTTAAATGAAAAAAAAATCATGTCCTAAACCATTTTTAAAAATTACATTTAAAAAGCTCAACTTCTAAATTGCATCAAAGTGGATATTTAATACAGTTTAGAAGAGTCAGTTCCTTTAATAATGAAACATTTCAGTAACTGCAATTATATGCAATATCTTTTCTCAATGTACTTTTATTTAAGTAATTTGAATAGGTTTGATAATTTGAATATGGTCTTGCATTCTAAAGTGATCAGATTTTGAAACATTCACATTAGCAGTCAAATTTTTCCCATTTACTTTAAACCTACTAATAATTATCTTATAAATTTATATATATTATTCAATTGATACATTTTACCTTTTAAACATTTAAATTTTAATTTAAATATTAATATGTAACTAAAATTGATTGTCTAGTTATCTAAGCAAAGATAACCTAAAAATGGCAAGAAATATTGAATATTATTTTATGTAACTATAATACTTACTTATGCATCTATAAATGTCAGTAGCACCATTTTTATGTACATAGATAGTATCCAAAATCATTTTGATATGTATTTTATTTAAAGCATAAAGCATTTTTAACACTTTTTATTTATTTTTACTGTTAGTATGAATAGACTAGCTATGTGGTTATAAGATGCTTTGAAAAATTTATCAATGTGAATTGCGTTGCAGTTTCTACCTATTAAAGTCTCCGATTCTATGACAGTTTCAAGTAGTAGATGTTGCTCTTTGCACAATAAATATCCATTCTCTTAATAACCTCCCAAAGGACTCATAATCTGGTTTATGTATTCATTTCTTTGCTTGGGACTCCTCTTTCTCTGGTAAAGGTAAACATATCCATGAGCAGACTTGGAAATGGTGGGCCTAAAGGTGATTTACACACAGCCGAGGTCCAGACTACGGGCTGTGGGCAGCTGAGAGAGGCAGAAGTAGGAGCAGGGGAGCTGTGCTTCTTTTACTCCTCTCGGTTTTTCTTAAAAGAGGTAGTAACCTTCCTCCTTTTTTTTTTTTTTCAAAGGAGTTTGGAACTTCATTGAAGACATGCTTTCTTTGTATTCAGAGAAAAGGGGCACCCTCATCTCCAAGGCCACAGGAAAAAAAGGAGGACCCAGACAAGCAGGCCTTGCTGAGGTCACTGTTAACTATCAGTATATCATGCCTTTTTTCCCAATCATACTTCTCTATTACTATCTCTTTCCTTCCCACATCACGGAAAATATACACAAGCTTACTTGTTTTTGAGGGGAACTTCACTTCCTCTCAAAGGCTTCTGCAGTGCTTAAATTTCATGTTAAATTAAATTGTGTGTCCTACTCTTGGTAATCTGTCTTCCAGGGAGCTCAGTCATGAGTCTAAATTGGAATGAATGACATTTCCTTTCCTCTAAAGCATTTTGCTAACAATTGAGAGAGAGAGAGAGAGAGAGAGAGAGAGAGAGAGAGAGAGAGAG
>NW_004524736.1:2062331-2078294 GCF_000260255.1 Octodon degus | reverse complement strand
TTGGGAATCCTTTTGGTCTTGATCACTTTCTTTCAATTTTTCTACCAGACGTGAGACCCACAGCACCCATGACACAGTCAAAATGCAACTCAAGTTGGAGTCACAGGATGCATCAGCAGAATAACCACATTGCCTCTCCTGGGAGCACATCAGGTTTTTTTTTTTCCTATTTAAACCAGCTTGAACAACATATTCTGTTGTTTGTGCATAAAAATGATGTTTTGCTTCATTGTATGACAAAAAAATAGATTCAAGATAATTTTTACTTCATTGCTAGTACTTATGATGATGCCTAGGAAATATTCTGTAATAAATGAATATATTAACTTCTATTCTGAAAGTCTAGCATCAAAGCTTACAGATATTTTCCTTCTTGCAACATTATCTTTGAATGGATTTTGATAGTTGATTATGTGTGCGTGCTAAGTACATAGTAAATATTTATTTAGAAAGTTTATCCCTAATAGCTTCTTTATTGTTTTGCACAATACAAATATTTTCTTTCATAGTGAAATCTCATGCCTACAGATGGGATGATTTGGTGATGGAAAGGGCATGTACCAGCAATTAATCTGTTGTGGGCTACTGTCCTTTCTTTTTGATAGAAACAAATTAATACAATGATTGATATTTGACATTTTCGTCCCTACATATTTTATGTGACAATGAATATTATATCACAGAATGTGAGATTGCAGTAGAATATAGAGTTTAAATCATTTATGTGTATTTTAAAAATTATAATATTCTTATTTATATACTCTCTCAAAAGATAATTAGATATACTAATATTCATATTATTTATTGCCTTATTTCTCTAGCTAGTATCATACAAATTTCACTAACATCAAGTAGCCATCAGTATTTCTTCTGGAAATTTCCAATTGAGAGACAAGTGCTTCTACACATTCTTTTGGTTTTATGTTTATATTTTCTCAATAGTAAAGAAATTTTATTCTTTTCCCTCACTGCCAATTTCTAAAGCGAACTTTGGAGTTATCAGTGCTAGGCATCACTAATTTTTTTCTCTTTCTTTCTCTTTCTTTCTTTCTTTCTTTCTTTCTTTCTTTCTTTCTTTCATTCTTTCTTTCGTTCTTTTTTCTGTATTTTAATGAAAGGCTACAGGGTGTTCAGGATCTCACTACTAGATTGGACTCAGTGCCCTGCCTGTTTACAGCCTCCCAAGAGCTGGGATTACAGGCGCATGCCACCACGCCCAATTTCAATTGCCATCTTGGTGTGCCCCGGGGGCAGAGCTGACACAGCAGGCCTGGGAAGTGAACTCCTAGCCTCTGCACCTGCTTGCAGGCTCTTTAATCCACTGAGCTTTTTGGCCTATTTTCTTTGTATTTATCTATAACAGAAATGTATTATGCATCTGATGGTGAGTGATCATTTAATGGATATTATTTTTCTATGATAATCCCAGGAAATAATTAAACACTTTTTCCATAATTTTAATGAGAAACAAATAGCAATGAAACAGTTTCAAATCAAATTAGTAAGTCAGTTTCAATAATTAATACATTGCATATTGTTTTCTTAGTGGTTATTCATTGTACAAGATGCAAACATGATATCCTGTTTACAAAAAACTTTTAGAACAAATCTTTCTATTCATTGAATTAAGAGAATGTAGCTGTATATCTCTCCTAACTGTTTTGAATGTACAGACACAAAAATGCTCATTCATTTGTATCCCCTTTTTTTCAGTTTTGTCATTTAAATATTATAGGTGTGTGCATCAAAATAAATTACCAACAAAGTGAAAAGATAACCCACAAATTTGGAAAAAATCTTGACAAGTAAGCACTCAGACAAATGTCTGCTCTCTAGAATTTATAAAGAAGTAAACAACATTAGGGCCCCAAAATTTAAGCAGTTAATAGACATATTTTGGAAAAAAAAGAATACAGAGAATTGAAACTAAAAAATAAAAAATTTTTAAAGTGAAAAAAATAGATACATTTCACTTTTTTTTTTTTGAACTAGGGATTGAACTCAGGCCCTTGCATTTGCCAGGGAAGCACTTATTCTGCTGAGCCATCTCCCCGGCCCCACACAAAAATTATTTTTAAGTATTTTTATTTTTAAGTATTGCAGATCTATTTTCTTATAATGGTGACAACAGTCAGCACTATAAGGACTTTCCAACTTTTTTTGTTTGTTTGTTCTTGCTTACTGGGAATGAAACTCAAGACCTTGTGTTTGCCAGGCAGGCTCTGTGCCCCTGAGCTGTATGTAGCCCCAGCCCAGGACTTTCCACATAAAGGTAACTGTTAATTAATTACTGTTTCTAGCAGATTTGTTGCTCACATTGTAGGAAATAATCCTGAGCTCATACTTTTTTTTCCAGCAAGAGCCATTCTATGCTCACATTATCTGATTTTATTTTTTGTGCTTTTTCAATTATATGTATTTCAAAATTATAAGAGTGGAATACTTGGGGCCGAGGTTGTTAAATTTTATTTCACAGTAGAATCACCTGCCGGTTTAGGTTTATAAGATGCTGAAATGACTTTCACCATAAAGAAATGATAAATATTTGAGGAGCTATACTTAACCTGAACATTACACAATGCATGCGTGTATTGAAATATCACATGGCACTCCATTAATATGTTATTTTTTCATATATCACTTAAATATAAATTTCATCAGAATTTTAGAAGGGTCCATATTCGCATACCACACACATCTTAGTAGGGTTACAGTTGATACCACTTTTAGTTTCCAAAGGACTCCATGTTGTAGCCATGCTTGAGAGCTCATGTGTTTTGTTGACAACTGCTGTCTACTCCTACCTACTTACTAGTTTTGCCCTTATCCAAATTCAAGGATTTAAATTGTGTTTAATTCATCAAAAATGAGTTACTTTTTAATTTGTTTCAAATTCAACGTCCAAAATTTATTTGAATTGAAGGAAAATTTTTCCATTCTTGTTAAATTAAACAAAATTATATCACACTTTAACATATTGCCTACAAGTTAGGCATAATCTGTGCTCTGTTGCTTGAGATTTTATAGGGGAAACGTGTTTAAAATTTTATCAAAACTTATGAAATTTAGAATTTTAACAGACTTTTTACCTATAATTTTGTCAGGTTCAAATTCAAATGAAAAGCTAATGAGTGATGGCTGCTTGGCCAGTGCCTTGCATTCGTTTTGTTTTCTCCTGCTGTCGTTTTAATTGCTCCTTCCTGTCTGAATGTTAGTTTTAATCAGTCCTGACCTATCCTATCTTTCTTAGTTCAGCTCTTTTTCTGAGTTTGCCAGGCCAATTGGCTATATCCTCAGAGACTTGGGGAGATTTCAAATAATTGGTCGTATGCCTTTTGTTTTAAGTGTTGTCTCTGGGTGATAAAATACAGGGCAAAGGCTTTTCTTCTGAGTTGATCTGTCTGAGCAGGAGGCCTAGATAAGCGGGAATGACAGCAGCTGTGTCACTGCTCTAATGGTGTGGATTCAAGCATAATGCTAACAAGATGCACAGGCAGTGGGCAAAAACAGTCACAGGAGAATGCAGAGGTTTACCAGTGTTGCTCCAATCATGCTCAGATCTTGTCACTTCAAAATGGGGATCTCACAGTGCAAATGTGTCCTTAGAAGGCTACAGTGTGTTTACAAGGGTTGAGTGTCCCACTTGGTGATGTTGGCAAAACTGGCAATTCTCAGCGATTCTTTCCCTGAATAATAGGGCTCTAAAGCTAGTGACAAAGGCAATGTTGACAGATACAAATTTATCAGAGAGAGAGAGAGAGAGAGAGAGAGAGAGAGAGAGAGAGAGAGAGAGGTTATTTTACATATACTCTCCAAAACTCTGGAATTTCAGTGCCATTGTGGCAGTATTAAAAGGTGAGATCTTTAAGACTTTCTTAGGCTATGAGAGTTCTGCCATCATAAATGGACTAATGTTTGTATTAGTTACTCTTCTCTCATTGCTCGGACAAATACCCAACACACAAAATGAAGGGAAGAAAGAGTTTATTTAGCTCACCATTACTGGAGGTTTCATAGTTTAAAATAATCTGAATTATATAGCAAAACCTCGGAGCCTTGTTTGCTCAGGAGACAGGGTCAGTGCTTCTGTTTTCTCCGTGCATCTCCTCTCAGGTGAGGTGGCCTCAACTGCAGATACCACTGCCCCGCACTACAGGGTCTGGAAGAGAGGCTGGGGCATTGCTGTGTCCAGGATGACCCTCTCCATGCCTACAAGAGAGACCACACCCTATGGGGGGAGCATGTTTGCCATTGAAGCCACTCTGGCTCTACCCCTTGAGCCAGGCCCTGGTCCTCAGGCCTCTCCCCTCAAGCCATTACTGCTTCTGAAGCCATGTCTGTCCCATAACTTAAATGAAGCTTTGAGGGAACAACTAGACACAAACCACAACATTCTGCCCCTAAATCCCCAAAGTCTCATGCACATTCCTTTGTCCAAAAGGCATTTTAGTCCATCTCTAAGAGTCACCAAAGTCCCAACAGTTTCAGCATTGTTGAAAAGTCCAAGTCCCAAGTCTCCTCCAAGATCCAAGGCATACCCTCAGCTGTGAGCCCCTGTACACATGAAAAGTTAAATACATCCAACATTCAAAGGCACCAGATAAACATTGTCATTTCAAAAAGTATACACAGGATACAAACCACTTGTTTTAACCAGGAGGTTAAAACAAGTCCAAAATCCAGCAGGGCAAATGTTAAGTCCTATAGTTCCATGTGGAACATCTGAAGCAATCCATGGAAAATCCTGAGCTCCACATGACTCCACCCCTATGGCACTTCTGGTGGTGGCAGCTCCTGTGGCTTCTCTCTTAGGCTGGCTTTGCTCCCTCTTTGCAGTTTCCCTTAGATGATCCAGGTTCCTGGATTTCTGGGGTTTCACCTTTACACACTGCCCTCTTGGGGGCACACTGCCTGGCCCCCAGGCCTTCTTCTGAAATCCAGGTGGAAGCCTTCCTAACCTCAGAACTCCTGCACTCTGCATGAGCCTAAAACCAATGCCACGTGGATGACTCCAAGGTTGGCTACCAGCTGGAGCAGAAGCCAGGCTTTCCTCTCTCTTGATTATTGGGGTCGAGGGCCCAGATTGCTGAGCACTCTGACCTTGATTACAAGGAATAAATTCGCAGTGCCTTTCTGAAATCTGGTGTGGCCAATGCCACCATTCTACAACCTGGTGTGGCTACCACCTCCATTCTGAAACATGGAACTGCAGATTTCTCCTCAAAGCAAAGTCCCTCACCCTTGTGACTCTGAGGCTGCAAACCTGCCACTTCCTGTGATGTCCTCAGGACATCTTTTCTACTCTCCCATTCCTCCTGGGCAGTGGAGATCTCACTCTATCTTTGCATTCTACAGCTTTATTGGAACTTCTTTTCTGAACAAACTCACATTTTAAATCATTCAACTGAGCTCTTTTGCTCTTTATTCTCAATGTAAATCTGACTAAGAGCCCCCAACAATAACCTTGCCACTGTCCCAATATTCAGCTCTTTTGAGATTTCTTTTGAAAAATTAGTCAGCTTAATCTCAGTCTCAGACAAAATCTCTGGACATGGGCAAAATTAAGACAAACTTTCTACCAATGCATAACACAAGTGATCTGGAGTCCAACAACCAATGCAGTCCTTCTTCCCAACAGAAACCTCCCCAGCCTGGTCAGACTTTCTTTCAGCCTTCTGGTCTTCTGAGCTTGGACCAGAATTTCCCATAAAAAAAAATAGCCAAAGCTTTTCCAACACTTCTCTTGTAGGTGACATCTCCAAATCTTTCCCATTTCTTCCCATAAACCATTCCCAAAAGCCTGTGATCCACATGGTCAGTTTTAGTCACAGCAATGACCCCACTTTTCTGGTACTAAATTCTGTATTTGTTACTCTTCTCTCATTGCTGGGACAAATACCTAACACTCAAAATGAAGGGAAGAAAAGGTTCATTTAGCTCACAGTCACTGGAAGTTTCATAGTCTAAACAGCCTGAATTATGTAGCAAGATCTTGAAGACTTATTTGCTGGGGAGATAGGGTCAGTGCCTGTCTTCTCCAAGCACCTCCTCTCTGCCTGAGGGGGCCTCCATTGCAGACACTGCCACCCTACAGTACAGCATCTGGAGGAGAGGCTGGGACACCACTGTGTCCAGGATGACCCTCCTACACCTTCAAGAGAGACCACAGCCAGGGGGAGAGTGGGAGATAATGGCTCACAGTTGGAGTCACTCTAGCCCCGCCCCTCAGGCCTTGCCCTGGTCCTCTGCCCCCCCCAAGCTATTTGCTGCTCCTCCAGGTGTGTCTGCCCCATAACTTACTTCCATGAGGCTTTGGGGGGACAACTAGTTATAAACCATAACAATGCTATCACCTTGAGAGCAGGGTAATTATCAAAAGAGTCACATATGGTAAAGGATCAATTTGGTCCCCATCCTTTCTTTTTCTTGTACATGCTGACTTGTGCCATGTGAGGGTGCAAGCACATGGCCCTCACCAGAAGCCGTCCCTTGAGTTTGGACTTTCAAGCCTCCAGAACCTGAGCTAACAAACCCTTGTTTATAATTTCTCCAGTCTATGGTATTCTGTCTTAGCAGCAAAACAAACAAACAAACAAGACTAAGTAATAATTATACACATTATATATTGGCATTCTAGACTATTCTAGACTATTACAGAATGACAAGGCTACAAATATAAAGTAACTGAGCATTATTATGTCAGCAGTACAGCCTCAGAATTGGCATTTGTATGCGATATACCTCTCAGTGTTTAAGCCCACATGAATGCAACATGTAACATGTACAGCTTTAAACTGCAATTTGTAGCTCTTGACAGATGTTTTGTCCTTCACAACTGCTTTACTAATTACAAAAATGCTTTCAAAATGTTCAAGAAATTCAAATTAAGTTCAATTTAGAATTCTATCCTGCTGCCTCTCTTCTCAAAACACAGCCACACGAAGTCACCGATGGACTCATCTAGTGACCTATATTTTCATACTTTTCAAAAAAATCACCTGCTCAATAATCTGGTTTTGTTTCATGTTCCAGCAAAAAAATTTTAAAAGGCGTGTTTTCATAAATTGGGGTTTGATTTCTATTGATTATATTAGCAATAGTGTGAGTTACAATTTTGTGCTTCTCACCTCATATCCCTCCTAGAAACTCACACTCTTAAATGAATAGGCCAGAGGGCGCGATGAATTGAGTTCTGGTAGGAAGATGTCCTACCTGGGCTTCTTGCATATTTTTTTAACAGTCTCCCAAGAGCGAGCACAATATATTTATTGAGGGAAAGAAAGCTCCTGTCCAAGAGAGGGACAGGAAGGAGGCCCTGAGCAGATGGTCCCTCAACTTCTTGTATTTTTAAGAATTTTCATTTAAATAGATCAGGAATGTGAAGGAGTCATTTTAAGTTAATTATGTATTTTATTTCCACAAACTCAACAGAGGAAATTTTGGTGACCACCCCAATTCAGTATGAATGATTTACTTTATCCCTCAGGGGGAGGTAACAGTATGTGATGCAGAACAATAGTGACAGCAATTATGCATTTGGTGTTGTATCAATTTTCTCCCTTTTACATTTAATTGTCCCTCCCCAACCTTACAGAGGAAAGGCCATTTTCTCATTTTTATGTGAATTGTGCATCAAATACAAGCGGCAGCTAGTTTCATCTACTTGCAAGAAAACTAGCATCATAATGTAGACCATTTCAGCTTTAAAACCTGAGCCTGCTACATTTTTTTTTTTTGGAGGGGGGACCGGGGATTGAACTCAGGTCCTTGCACTTGCTAGGCAAATGCTTATTCTACTGAGCCATCTCCCCGGCCCCTGAGACTGCTACATATTATAATACTAGTAGCTTCAGTGTTTGATCAGTGGCAGATATGGTATTCTTAATTCTTTGTCACTGTGGCCCTAGAGAACCACACGGTCATTACTTTTACGTTTTGCAGAGTAGAAATTTGAGTATTACAGAGACTTATAAAATTCCAAATCACATCAAAACCACAAAGAAAAAAAGAAAAAGAATCTGAACTCAAATGCTTACTCTTGACACTGAAATACATTTTGGATATCTCATGAATGGTCACTTTTTTTCAATTGTTCACTATTGAGACAGGTAGAAATAAATTGAGCTTCCACTGAAATCATAAGAAATGTTCATTTACCATCAACTGTTAGTCATTATGAAATAATATGGATACTGTGGCAAATAGTTTCACTTCTCTTGTTCAATTCTATAGCCTGGAACTTGGCACAATACTTGTTGTAATTGTAATTATAATTGTTTATCATTAAACTGTTTAGTATAAACTTATTAGATCATTTTTATTTATCTAAATTTATTCACTTTTCTAGTCAATGTTTTATTCAACCAACACTTTATTAAGAGTTTGCCTCTGAGCTGGCAGTGGGCACAGACTTAGTACCCACTTAATATCTCCCTTAGGGGAGATAAATCACATTCTAAACTACCAAAGACAGAAAAACACCTTATTAAATTTTTTTTTCTTTGTATTTTATTTTATCAACCTTTTACAGGGTGCCAGTGATTGGGCAGTCTGCAGTGAGTCCCCAGTCTCATGTCTGGGCTCAGGTGCATGGAAGGAAAGAAAAAAAGAGCAGGAGACCAAACAGAGATGCGCAGCAGGGCTCTGGGTGACCAGTTGCTTTGGGACCAAAGGTGCAGCATCTGTAGCTGCCCACCATGTTATGTCACCTGTGCAGGGGAGGGGTCTGGTGCTTTTCCTGGAACAGCACAGAAGAGTGGTTGCTTGGGTGAGTTAAATATCATAAAGGAAGTAAGTTAAGCCTCATCCTCACAGCTGAGTGCTGGTCTCACTGTGCTGTCCTCAGCATATGTTATCCTGCGCTAGGGGCCTCATTGACAGATAGTGGGATTTTCACTTTCCAAAATGGGCCCACAAGGTAAGGGAAAGTCAATTTATAATTTGTGGTCAATATTTTATAACTGGGTATATATCATCTTCACCAACTAGAAAGGAGAAAAGATAATTCCAGTGAGATCCATGCTAAACTGATATTAAACCTCAATTTACCATATTTCACTGGAGTCACCAGAGTCCGTTCAGTTTTTAGAGCATCTGGAGCTAGAAGGGCAAGTGTCCTCCAGAGGACAATTTACTTTGGAAGTTTAAAGATCACTGAGAGTTTACAGATAATTAGCAGCTCTCTTCTTGGCCAAATGCATCTTTTAAGGCCCTATTTGAAGGACCAACTCAAAGTACTACAAAACTGATCAACATCCCCTAATAGACTCTTCAAATTATTAATATTGAAATTATTCAAGATAACATATTTAAAGACTATAGTTATCTATAATCATCTTTTTGAGGAGATAGGTCCCTTTAATGACTTTATTTATTACTTGCTAAATGAATTACTTCTTTCTCTAAGAAAGGATCACAAAATAAATCATGTCTAGATTTAAGCAATGTAGTAAAGTACATATAACCAAATTATCACAATTGCAAAGGTTTGTAAAAAATACTTCAAAAATTTTCACTCTGTTTAACTTTGAATATCAGCATACATTTCTCTTGGTTTAAGGCTAGTTTAATTTTAGTTAGATCCAATAATCTCAGTAATGATTTGTGATTCTAGATATCCAATATCTGATGATTTTCTTATTTATTATGTTCCTAATTGGATTATTATTTTTGCATTTAAGAGCACATTGATTTCAAAGATGCTGGAAATAAAAAGATACAACTCTTATTGCATAGGTCCTGCTTTACCTTGGTCTTAACCATGCAGCAGAAAAGTATAAAAACGAAATATAAGAAGTAAAGCCATGCTGTTACATTGAGCTATAGAGGACTCAGGTCAACAATTTCTGACATTGCCAGTCAAGCGGAAGACCCAATACTATTATGGACTACTGGACTCTTTTAGAATATTTTGCTGAGTTAACACACCTATAATATTCAAATAATGGAACTTAACAAAAAAAGGGTATACAGATGAATGTCCATTTTGTATCTGTGTATTTAAAGTGTTTGGGATAGATATATAGTTACATTCTCTTAATGAATAGAGTGATTTGTTCTAATGGTGTTTGTAGATAGGCTATCATGTCCGCATCTTGTACAGCAATTAACCACTGGGAGGAATGTATGCAATGTGTTAATTATTGAAACTGTCCTTCCAATTTGATTTGAAACTGTCTCATTGCTATTTGTTTATCAATAAAATTATGGAAAAAAACAAAGATGCTGGAAATATTTAGCACATAGTCTACCTGAGAATTGTGCTGTAATATTTGATTTAAATTATATTGTCCTTTTTACTTCCTCTGGATCTCTACTTGGCTAAATATGAGCTTGATTGATTCTTTGTTGTCTTAAAAAAAAACATTACTTAAAAATATGCCTGAATGAACCAAGGAATGAAATAAAAACATGTACGAGTTAAATACAAACCTTTTTTGCAATATACCTTGTTAACATTTTCTTTTTTCATAATACAATTTTATTATTTCATGCTTGTAGTGCCTAAATATTACATTTGTTGAGAGTACTTGGCACATGGATGTAATACAACTCAAGATTTTGTTTTTGCTTTTTTTCTTTTTTTTTTGCTTCCTCTTCACTTCTTCTCCTTTCCTCTTTCTCCATCTCTTAGTCTCCTTCCCGTTTGTAAATTTCTATCTGCTGTGTCTGATTTATTTCACTTAATATTACGGTCTCAAGGTGCATGTGTATGCCCACTCTTTTTTTGTTTGTTTTTGAAGAACTGGAGATGAACTCAGGTCTTTCTGCTTGCCAAGGAAGTGCTTATTCCACTGATCCATCTCCTTGGCCCCTCATGTCCACTCTATTTAAGGTGTGAAATATCCCAAGACATTTCTTTCTGAATCTCATGTATTTTTGTGATCTTCTCTTCTCTTCTCTTCTCTTCTCTTCTCTTCTCTTCTCTTCTCTTCTCTTCTCTTCTCTTCTCTTCTCTTCTTCTCTTCTTTCTCTTTTTTTTTTTGGTGATTTCATCTTTTGTCTAAGAATTGGACAATATTAGACAAAATTAGAATCAGACAAAGTCCTATATACACTTACTATCTGAACAGTTTCACTTCAGAGGTTAGTTTTCATAGCCTTTGACTTTGGCAGCTCGCAATCCCATCTGTGTCCTAGAATCAATTGGAGGAGGACTTGGACAGCTCCCTGCTCTGACTCAAGGTTCTGATTTAACTGATCTTGCCAGGGACTACGGCACGGGGGAATTTAGAATCTCCAGAAATGTATATAGCATGCAAACGAGGTAGAGACATTCTCTATTCTGGAGAAATTATTCTGGTTTCATGAAGATTGGAGAGAATAGTAGAGACTCAACAAAAATATCATGATGACTATCCATAAGTGGCATAAACTTACCCTTCTTATTTTCTAAGAAAGAATTTTTTGAGGTATTATATGAGTTGCATTGTAACTAGGCTACCTGTCCTCTTTCTCAGTTTGCCCACCAACAAGCACCATGATCCCTGCTCTTTTCTCAGCAACCACAGCAGGCAGAGCCTCTCTGATCACTTAGAGTAATTTCCAACTTAGCACACCACTTGTCAATGCTAACTAGCTTAATGAAGTTCAATCCCCTGTCATGAGGATAGACAATATTTTTCAGTATCTAACGATAAGTGACACAATCATACACCAAGCTTAAATGTTATGTATGTATTCACATTTGAGCAATACAGAGGAAAAATAAAGAAAATTCATCTTTGGAGATAAGTGCAAGTACATATCTTGCTACTTTTTAAATGACATTTCCGGAGACAGCGAGATAGCTCAGTGGACTAAAGCACCTGCTTAGACATGCTTATACAAGCACAAGGACTGTGGTTTGATGGCCAGCACCCCATGCTGTGCCAGCTCCACCCCCAAGGTAGGCTGAGCTGGCCACAGAGGCTGGCTATAGTGGTGTGTGCCTGTAATCTCAGCTCTGGGGAGGCTTAACACAGGAGGTTCACTGTGAGTCTGGCTGCACAGTAAGACCCTGTAATAACCAAAAACATTAAAAATAAATAAATAAATAAATAAATAAATAAATAAATAAATGACATTTCCCTCTCTAACCACCTCTCTTCCACCTTCTCTAAATCTTCTTTCTCCATTTTTATTATTATTATGATCTGAGATCATATTTACAACCTAGACTGTTCACAGTGATTGTGGATATGTGGTGCATGTGCATGTCATGTATGAAGTCATTTTACTCTGCATCCCTTTGCCCTTGGTCTTCTGGCTCCCTCCCCACATGCAGATCTTATATTCTAAGATCTGATCCAGAACATTCCATGCTGTTTAGTGGTAATACATCCTTCTTCTCATCTTGCCTATAACCATACCTTAGATTTTCTTTTTTAAAATCCTTGATAATTTTGAAGATTTCTGATGTAATTATATCACAGAATGTTCCCTGCTGGAATTTATCTGATATCTTCAATCTTTTAAGTGAGTTTATTTCTCCTTTGTGGGGATATCAGAGAGGTGAAGTGACATTTTCATTATAACATGACAAGGGCTCATCCTGTCAATAGCACTTTTTGTTGTTGATGTTAACCTTGGTCTATAGCTGAAAGAGTGTGTCTACACTGTAAAATTGCTTTCTTTTCTCTTTTCCTACTGTGCTTTTTGGGGAGGAGTCACTATGTATGTCCTAGTTAGAAGACAGGGAGTGTCCTGCTATCTTTGATGAGGCAGAATATGCACATGCACTACCTGAAATTCAGTGGTGTTATGTTTCTTCTTCCTCAATAATTTATCTAATCATTTCTTTCAATACAAAGTCAAAGATCTTTTACATGTTGAGTTTTAATCCATATCAATTTATTGATTTTCTTGCTCAATTTGTTCCAACTTTAGCTACTAAGGACACTCTCAGCTAACTTCTGGGTTCCACTGACATATCTCCTCACAGCGTACATGTGTGCCTGTTTAGAACTTCTTTATTTTCTGGCACTAGAAGATGCTTCAGATTCTTACTTCTCCTTACCTTCTCCATCCCTAGAATCAGAAATTTCACCATGGAGCTCTAAATTCTTCAAGTGAATAACAGTATTAGAAGTCGAGTTTGTTTCATATGGTCATTGTTACTGAAGCATAATTATATTGATGGTCTCAGTTAATAAAGGAATGCATGTATATGTTTAGTAACACATATATCTGTATCTATTTATCTATCTATCTCTGTTTCTCTGTATCTTTTTTAGGTAATTATAAATCAATTCAAAGCTAAATATGAGTTCATATTGGTGCTTCCAATTCTTACCTGTACTGCATGGGATGCAGTAGAATATCTCTTTTGCTTAACTGCAACCTCTCATTCCAACAATGAGAAACTTTGTTCTCACTTTCTGCCATTTATATATTCATTGTGGCATGGTCACTTCCAGTTTGTATACCGAATGGCAACAGAATGGTGAATCTTCATCTCAAAAGAAAAAAACTTCCAAATAGATTATCTTGCATCTCTACATTTCCTCTTATCTTTCATTTCTCATAGTCAAAATGCCATTTCCTACAGTTACTTAGGTAGTCATCTTCCCTTGGCGCATGCATTGAGAGTTGTCACACAAATGTATCTCACTGGACACTTTCGCTGCAATCCACACTCTGTGTGCAGCTCTCTTGCCTCCTTAACATACACACTCAGGTGCTGTATCTGTGCTGTGCCATCTATGGGCTTTGATCACTACACTCATTTTTTTTTTTTACTGCAGTAAAATAAATATTATCCCTATGATCCCAAAATATTCTCTGTACTTTACCTTGTCTAACACTTTCCTGTGTTCTAAACAAGGCAACTCATCTGTTTCCATTCTTACAGTTTTGTTTCTCTCAAATATTTGAATTGAATCATGCGGTATGCAGCATTTTGGATCTGATTTTATTCATTTAAAAGAATGAATTTTAAATTTATCCATTCATGTATTACTAACAGGTTAAATGTAGTATTTTCCTGACTAGACATATCATTTTTTTTTTTTTAGTCTTCGCCTATTGACACTATCTTGATCACTTCCAATTTCCAGTGATTGTGAGTAAAATTGCTATTAGGATTATCGTGCATGTTTTATTTATTTATTTTTTCCCTGTATTTAGGACAGGGTCTACACAGTCTACAGGGTCTCACTATGCAGATTGGACTGGCAGTGATCCTCCTGTTTTCAGCCTCCCAAGTGCCCTGATTACAGGCACGTGCCACCACGCCCAGTCTCAATTGCCTTCTCAGCACGCCCCGGGGGCAGGGCCGGCATGCCATGCCATGCATGTTTCCAAATTAGCTGACAAAGCACAAGAATACAATTCTTGTGTTCCATCATAAGTTTGTATCTAAGCTCATAAGAGATTTTAAAAATATTTTGCAGTGAACCTACATTATTTCAAATTTCTACCTTTGAGCAAGGAGTGACAGTGCTTGTTATCACTGGTTCTAGATGTTTTCCCCAAAGCCCAGTGCAGCTGTGGAGTGGGATTCTAGAACCTGTTATTGATTCAAGGTCCAGTGCTGGAATTGTGGGTATGAGCGCTATTCCCGCCCTGGGTGGAGAGCCTGAATGCAGGATAAGGAAGGGGAGAGGGTGGCTCAGCACACATCCCTCTCTGCTCTTGTTGCTTTGTTGCCTTTTGCTGTCATGAACCTTTGCGCTCTGCAGGCCGTTCTGCCTTGGAATGAGAAATTATGCACTCAAGCCTGCACAAATTGTTAACTAAATCTTTTCTACCTTAATTTCGGCCATTGGGTATTTTGTCTCATCAATGAGAGGAAAGTAACAGATACAGTCAGAGATCACTAAAAGTCAAGCAAATATCTTGAGAAATGTGCTCAGAGGTGTTTTCATAGTTGTGCAAACATTATACTATACTTACAGAAAAAACAGGAAGCTGCTCTTCAAATAACAGGATTCACTATTTTACAGTAAACGTTGTTTAAGTATAAGCACTATGGTCCGAGATAGTGATACAAGATGCCGTGTAGTATATAAGCAAACTTTCAACATTCATTGACTAGCATTATCAAGTACTATAAGTGTTATATAATTATATGTACTAGCCTTTTGCACAACTGGTAGTACAATGAGTTTAATTATAGTGGCATCACCATGAATATGTGAGCAACTGCTTGAAGCAGCTATAATGACTATGATGCCACCAGTTAACAGGGAATTTTTCAGTTCCATTATGGTTTTATGGGACCACCATCAATTATGTGGCCTGCAGTGATTGAACTTTTATGGCATATAGAAATATTAAAATATATATTTAGTATTTCTTTTTTTTGTGTGTGGAACCAGGGATTGAACTCAGGTCCCTGAGCTTGCCAGGCAAGCGCTTATTTCACTGAGCCATCTCCCCAGCCCCTAGTATTTCATTTCTAACCATGATAGCATGTGAGACAAAAAATTCTGAAAGAAATTCAGACTAATTTCTCAATACACACACAAGTGCACATGTGCACACACACACACACATATATATGCACGCATTTAAGTTGGAATCCTTATAATTTTGGTTCTCTCATGTGTTATAGGAATATAGAACAGAATCTTACAAATTATTTTCAATATTTACAGAATGAATAAATTAATTATTCTGGAATTTACTCTATGGAATGTTGTTAATTGCTACTTTCTCACTACAGCAACTATTTAGAAAAACTATTTACTATTTAAGATAAAATGAGTTGTTTATTTAGATAAATGAAACTATTACACAAAAAATAAGAAATCACTTTGTAATGCAAGTTTTTATTTATTTCTTATTTTGTTTAACATAATTATTTCATATGCCCTTTCTTATTCTTTTATAATTACTGCTGTGTACTAGGAATAATATTTGTAGTAGTCATCTCTTAATCCACATTGGATTAATCCACTTTCCATGCCTGCCCCCAAGTGGATACTGGAAAAGTAGACTACCAAGATTTACAGATGTGACAATTCCTGTGTGCATAGACTT
>NW_004524736.1:2055153-2062211 GCF_000260255.1 Octodon degus | reverse complement strand
GCTTGGACTCATACTGATCCTCCTATTTTCAGTCTCCCCAGCACTGGGATTGCAGGCATGTGCCACCACACCAGTACTTGGTGGCTGCCTCAGCATGCCTGCTGAGCAGGAAGGGTGTGGCTTGTGGTGCTGGGGATCAAATGCCAGACCCTGCACTTGCCTAAGCAGGTACTTACTCTGCTGAGTTGGCCACTGTTTCTTATTCTGTTTATCCTTTTGTTTCTTACCTGGGGTTAATCATTGATAACTGGGACAGTAAAAGGCAAACCATGGAACAAGGGAGGGAGAGTTCTGTATTTACTATTTTGGAGAGAAGGCAGAAAAATAGAATGGAAAAGCAGCATGTGTTTCAGAAAATGGATTGTTTTGTAGTTCAAATGAACATTATAAGAGAAAGAAATGTTAGAAAAATATTTAAAAGACAAAAGGACAAAAACAAATTACATAATAAAATACATAGAAGGGAAATAAACAGTTTGATGTATTGAAAATAATTTTTACCCCTTAAAATATCTCAGCTCTGAGTTTTATCCTGGTTATAAAGAAGTGGCATGTACAGTTAAACTAGATAACTAGATATAGGCACTCCCAAAGTTTCATATACTTTCAGAATATTTATTTATTTCGTACAGGGTCTGCAGGGTCTCACTACACAAATCAGACTTGTAGTGATCCTCCCATTTTCAGCCGCACAAGCCCTGGCATTATAGGCCCCTGCTGCCATGCCTAGTCTGTTGCCTTCTCAGTGTGCCCCAGGGGCAGGGCTTGCATAGCAAGCCAGGGATCAAACCCAGGTCCCTGTGTCTGCCTAAGCAGGTGATTTAATCTGCTGAGTTTCTGGCTGGCCTTTATGTACATGCAAAAATGAAGAAAGAATTCAAACAGTCCTAAAATGAAATTGAGTACACTAAAATTCTGCTATCACCTAATTGTCAAATTCTTAATGATTCAGTGAACAATTTTATTCATCAGTATTAAGTAGACAAACACTTATTGTGGCTAACATAAAAAGTATTTGTTAGAACAACATGGAATATATTAACAATTCTTGAAATGATTAGGCACAAATTAGATTAAACAAAAGGTTTCTATGCCTTTTGAAGAAAAGTTTCTAATTGATAGCTGTGGAGATTTAAGTCTTCACTAAACAGAAACAAAAATGAAAAAAAAATCACGTTTCTTCATAATCCATTTAAAATTCATTTCAGCCTGACAAAATGCTTTGAAGGGTTTCTTTTGAAGTGTGTCAGAAAGGAGCTGTCCTGTCTCTGGATGCAGTGTCTCACCCTTCCTCACACCGCCTGTTCCTCTGGCTGCTCCTGCTGTGACCTCACTCTGCTGCGCCACTCAGCAACTTTGAAGTTGCACTTCCATGTTTCCTGGATGCACTGTTATTACAGACAGTAGTGCTTTTCCAGGCCTCCTTATACCACTGAAAAATTGCATGGTTTGATGGAATTAAATCTTAAAAATTGGTTCCGCATGATATAAAGAAGTAGAAATGCTATGCAATAAAATGTACAGCATTAAGGAACTGTCATACTAGTCATGACAAATGCATGCATTCTGAGAACATCACCCCAATTAAGACATAGATTATTGCTTTCCCCTCACACATCACTCTATGTTTCTTTGCAAACTGCATAGTTCCTTCCAATTCAGAAATCTATTGTCTATCTTTCTATCACAGATTAACTTTACTTACTACTGAAATTCACATAAGAATAGTATATTATACAATTTTGCTTGCTTTCTTTTATTCAGAATGATGCATGTGTAAGATTCACCTATAGGCTGTATGTGTCAGTAGTTTGTTTCTTTGTACCCAGCTGTAATATTTCATTCTAAGCCTACATCATTCTCTTGTTGAGCATGGACTTTCGAATTTTGGCTGCAAAATAAGGGGCACAAGGAACATTCTGGGAAAAGACACCTTTTGGAGATATGCTATCATTTCTCCTGTAAGAAACACCTACAAGTAGAACTGCAGCATTGCATGCTGGGTTTACTTGATAATATGTTGCCAAGGAGTTTTTCAGCACTTTTTTTTCTATCATTGATACATCAGAATTTTTGTTGCTGTACATAACTGTTGGCATTCAGTGCTGTCTGCCTGCTTGCATCTTAGGTATTCTTCTGGATATGTAAGTGATTTCAACATTTGCCGTTATGGCATAGATTGGACATTAGTATCCCTCAAAAGCTCCAGTGCAGAAAGCGTAGTCTCAGAATTGCAATATTTAGATACAAGGACCAGGGAGATAGCTCAGTGTAATAAGCGCTTGCCTGGCAAGCAGAAGGTCCTGAGTTTGATCGCCAGAACCACCAAAAAAAAAAAAAAAAGCAATATTTAGACAGAAGACCTTTGGGAGGTGGTGACTGCATCATGCGAGCCTAGGTTTGTCAGTGAATTATTCATTTACAGATTTAGAATTTAATAGAATATTAAGAGGAGGCAGAAACTTGTGGAGGTGGGCGTTAATTTGAGGAAGGAAATCACAGCAACCTCATCCTTGGAAGATGAATTTTTTCCCAGCTCTCCCATTCCTGGATACGCCGTGTTTCACCCTTCCTCACTCTGCCTGCTCCTCTGGCTGTCTCTGCGGTGACCTCGCTCTCCTGAGCCACTCTCTCCACTTGGTAGCCTCGCTGCCACGGTGCTTCGACTCACCACGGGCCACAGACAGAGAAGCAGAATGACCAAGGACAGAAGCCGTCAACAGAAAACAACATTTTCTCTGCTTAAATTGTTCACGTTAGGTGTTTTTTCACAAGAAGTGGAAAGCTAAAGCGCTAACCCTGTGTACTTTACGTCTATGCTGCTCACTCATGAGACATAGCTGCTCAAGCAAATTACTCTTTTTAACTGGGCTGTTTTATTTTTATACTGTTGAACTGAAGCCAATTCTTATTACTCACAGATAAAAGTACATTCTCAGGTTCATTTATAACAAAAACTTTTAGAGTACAGGGGATTAATTAATGGTCAACCTGAACAGGAACGCCCAACTTAACTGAATCAGTGTGGCTCTGGTCACCAGAGGCTATCTCGAAGATTGTTGCCAGAATAGCACGACGGAAGAACAGGAGCGAAGGCTGCATCCTCCGCTTTCCCAGGAGAAGCTGCATGTCAGTGGTTTTTCTTCAAAGATGCGTTGGCTGCTTTCTTCCTTCGGAGCATTTCAGTTCTCCTCCTCACCCCCCGCACAGTGTCTGCTGACCCCAGGGCAGATTCCTCCGCTTTCTGGCACAGATCCTTCCCCTGGGGGCATAGACTTTCTATCTTCCACACTGACCCTTCGGCCTTTTCAGTGCAGGTCTTCCATAGGGACTTCCACAGCACATTGTCCCGGGCTCTGTGGGGAATCACTCAGACTGTTTCAAAGCCCAGAGGTGTCTAAGGACACCAGAAGCTATGGCCTCATGCATTCAGCACAGGCTCACAGTGGTGCAGTTATGTCACCACGGCTCAGCACAGGAAAACACGCGTGCACTGCTGGCTGCAATATTTAAGAATGTAATTATGAGAAGACAACCTATATAAGAATTACATAGTAAAGATCGAGGTGGCGCTTGTCCTTGTGCTCTTGTGCTTTGCTCTGGTTCAAACCTTGGTGCCTCAGCAATGACAATCTCCTTTGGGCCCTTCAAGCAGTTGCCAAGTCTTGCCTGGATCCTTTGGGTCTCCAGCACATAGACGCTTTGCACACTGGTACATCTAACTTGAGTAAGCGCTGACTAATCCATAGAGTGTCATTAGCTATTTAGCGTATGGTTCATCCTTATTATTTGGTTTAATATTTATTTCTTACCAGTGACGGTCTGATGAGCAGAGCTTTTAAATTTTGATGAGCTCTAATTTAACAACTATTTCTTTGGTAGTTTTTTTTTCTGTATTCTACGTAAAGAAAAATGTTTACTTCATACAAATTCTGAATTATTTCAAATATTTCCCATGCTTTTGGCAGAAGCTTTATAGCTTTGACTTATGTTTAAATCTCTAATCCTAAATTAAAATGTAAGTTTAAGATGAAAAGGATGTAGAAACATTTTTCCTCTGTGATATTCAGTTGTTACATCACTATTTTTTAATTGAAGAGAGTATAATTCTTTTGCTTAATACTTTTGTTAATTTGTTAAAAATTTGCTGTATTGTTGTATGGATCTGTTTGTTTGTATTTATTTTGTTTCCACTGTTCTATTTCTTTTCCTTTTGGCTAATATCCCAGGTTGTTTTTGTTGTTGTTGCCTTATTTTGTCTTTCATGGTTTCAAAGATTGAACTCATAAATTTTAGGTAAGCATTCTACCACTGAGCTACCATGCTAGCCTATATAATTTATGAATTGGGCAGCTATACCTTCAAAACATTTAGAAGTCTTCATATGTACTTTATCATCATTACTGTTTTGACTAAGTGTTTTGCCTTTGAATTTAGCACCAGCTTTCAATTTCTATCCCAAGACCATGGTAGTATGTTGTTTGGGATGATATTAAATCTGTATATTAACTGTCAAATGAATAAAAAAGTAATGTTTGAATAATACTGAATTCTCTAAATATTTGGTTGGGTATTGATGTTTGTTTTATGGTCTATTATTTTCCTTTAGCAATTGGAAACTGTTCTTGATAGATGTCTTGACCATAAAGGGATTAAATTTATTCCTATTTTATTTTTTAAGCTACACAGTGTAACTGCACAGTTCAATCTGGCAGGGAGTTCTTTATTAGCCCAACTGGGCCTCAAACTCACCGCTCTCCTCCCTCATCAGCCTCCTGAGCGCTGGGATTGCAAGCATATGCTATCACACTCAGCTTGATGTTTTTTATATTGCTCTAAAAGGTGTTTTATGCCAACTTTATTCCTGAACATGGTACAAGATAAGCATATTGTAAGTGGATTTCACTGAGTTATGACAATTTTATATATCAAATACTTGCAGCCACAAAAATATAGAGCATTTAATTTCCCAAACTATTTCCATGTATACTCTCTCAGATAAGACTCAAACTCCTAGTCTTGGGAAATACTAACTTGATATCTGCCACTTTAGATAATTTTTTTCAGTAGCTTTCTATAAATCAAATCATACATACTCTTTTATGACTGACTCAGCAGGTAATGAGGTTTCTTCATCTTGTATGTAATAGCAGTTTACATCTTTTCATTGGCAAAGAAGATATACTTTATAGGGCCGGCCAAATAGCTCAGTGGAATAAGGCACCCATTTAGGCAGATGTAGGAGCCAGGAGCTCGATTCCCAGCCTGCCCTTGAAGTGCACTGAGGTGGTGACTGAGACTAGGCATGGTGGTGCATGCCTGTAATCCCAGCATTTGGGAGGCTGTTAGCAAGAGGATCAGTCACTATGTCTGATCTACGTAATGAGAACCTGTAGACCCTGTACTAAATAATATATATTATATTTCATTTCATGATTAGCTATATGATTCTGGCTGGTTAGAAGAGATGACTCTTACTTTGGAAATTTTCAGTTAATTTGACCAAACTCTAGGAGTAAAAGTCTTAGATCATATGGAAATTATATGTTTAACTATACGGGGAACTTCCAAACTTATAAAATTACTATTTGATTCTACATTCTTACCTGACTTGTATGAAAATTGTTGCTCCATAATTTCATTTTAAAATTGGCAAGATTTTTTTCTTTTCCTTTTTTTGATTTTTCTTAAATTTAATCTTTCAATGAGTTTTTCTTTCTAATGGTACCAAACATCAACTGATGGTCGGTGCCCATCTACTCTTTCTTTTGTGAAATTTTCATTATTGAAATACAAATCTTTTACATATTCTGCATAGAAATCTTTTGTCATCTGTATATGTGACAAATGTTTTCTTAATATTTTTAAATGTTAATATGTAATTAATATGCCATAAACATATTATAAATGATCTTCTGACATATGAATTCCTCATAGTGTCTGATTCCAGGAATTACCCAGATTGAATGATTTGAATGTTTTATTTAATGGTCTGTAAACTAGAATCTGTTCCACTTTGTTCAGAGCATTGCTTTGATGCTGTGACCTTTAGGTTGTGGATCCATATTTCTTTCTAATATGCAGCCATTCGACTTTGCTTCTATTACACATGTCTTTTCCAACATTTCATCAGTGTTTTTCTAAAACTTGCTTCTTGTTTTTTTTTTCCCCTAGAGAAAATAAATAAGTCTGCTTCTTTCTAAATTCCTTAGACACAGTACCCTCAAATGTGGTACTTATATGAAAGTCTCATCCTAGAAACCTATAAATATAATTTTATTAACTTTATTGAAAATCAATAATCACACAGCATATTAAAAATTGTACACAAATACTGAAATGTAAAAGGTATATATAAGGTATAGAAAGAATGAATTTTAGAGAAATATTTCTGAAATGAATACATAGCATAAGATTAATAATACATTGCACATTGTAAGTAAATTAATTACAAACTTAGGTGAACATAACAATAAAAATTGTCCAAAATAAAATTGAAGAAGAAAGAATTTACAGATCAGTCATATAATAGTTTACTCTGTGCCAAAATCCAAAAACTTATATTTGCATAATTAGAATGCTCAAAGTAGAAAGGGTAGGCAATAAATATTTAAAGATTTAAAATTTCTGAATTTAGTTGAACATAAAACACATTTCCAAGAAAAATGAACCTCTTGCAAAAGAAATTTGAATAAAATCATACCAAGATACACAAAAATGAAGTTGTGCAAAACTTATTGTAAAGAAAAAAAATCATTAAATCATAAACATAAAAATATTATCTATGGAGAAACAAAATTAAATAGCATCTTATTCCACATTAAAAAAAAAAAAAAGACCAAGTAGGAAGGTGCTCGATCTCGTCTGAAATATTACTTATTTGAAAGTGTCATTTTGTTACAGAGCAGGGAGGCTGGCTTCCGTGGGCAGCTTGGGCCTCACCTGCTTTTCCACCTGGCTCTCCTGGACAGAGGAGAGGAGGATACTGAGTCATGAACTGTAAGAAGCAACTGAAGGGGCTGGTGAGATGGCTCAGTGGTCTAAAGCACCTACTTAGA
>NW_004524736.1:2047945-2054013 GCF_000260255.1 Octodon degus | reverse complement strand
CTGATCCCCAGTCGCTGCGCCTGTCTAAGTAGTGCTTTAGTCTGCTGAGCTATGTGGCCAGTCCTTATATTATTTTTACAGATAACATCTGCAAAAATGTGTTCTCATCTTTAATAATATTCAGGAGTAAAACTATGATTTTATTCAAACATGAAATGTTAACACTGAAATCTGAACTTGATATTCTAACTTTTTAAAGAAAAAATATGAACAATAAAGACAATAAAAAGAAAAGAAGAACAATAAAATTCATCTAAAATTTCAAAAAAAAAATTATAGTTGAGAAACAATGGTTAGTGAAGGATTCAAAGTGTCCCAGGCATCCTGCCCCCACACTCTCTCCCCCTTGGCCCCAACACAAAATCCCAAACCATAGAACAAGTCTGCCTCACTTTGAGCTGCACAAGCAACCACAGAAATTCTTCATCGTCAACAATGAAAGTCCGCCACAGACCAGGCAGCCCTGCCAAGATCAGCTCTCGCTCTGCTGTTCCAACCTGCAAAACCCACAAAAACCAAAACAAAACAGACATTTGAAAGCCCTGTGCCTTGCCTTGTTCACTGCTGTCTTGGTCCACTAGATAGCCAGCTTGCTTGCTGCCTCCAATAAATGTACTCCCGTCAGAATGCCTGGTCTGGTCGACTGCATGGGTTCGTACCTAACAGTACAACGAGTGTTATCTTCAAAGTAGTTGCTCAGATTACAAGATACAGGATGAAATATTGATCAAACAATATAAGGATATACTGTTCCTTTAAATAAGCTAATAGCAATTAGTAGTATAACTATCTCAACTATTTTGTTTGTTTATATATCAAGTTTTCCTTTTCCTTCTTTCCTTCCTTCCTCTATTCCATTTTCTTCCCTTTTCACAGTATCGATTGTACATTTTGGGTCTAATTTATTCTTTCAGCTTCTTACAATATGGATGCACCACAATGTTTTCACATTTGAGATACTCTAATTTTTATATTGTCAGGTACCTCAACGTTTATGTTTTCTTATGAAGATTTCATTCCTTGAGTAAAATAATTGATAGGTACAGGTGAAATAGATTTAATATTTTCCAAAAGCCAGCAAAACCCTGGGGGAGGCAAGCTGATGTGTGTAAACCATGCTGTTATATACTTTAGCATTAGAAAACTTGCTTTAATGGTGGTGTTCAAACACAAGTTGACTGTTTTCTAGAGTTTGCTGCTTGCCGGAACCTAAATTCTGGTATAGCAAGTGTAAGAAAGTAATTTTAGCAAGTCATAACTCTCATGTAATAATAACAGTAATATGTAGAAACAACTTACTTTTAAGGCATTATTTCACAGGATCATACAATCATTTAATTCTGTAAAGTGCAGAGAGCACAGAATTAGTAAAGGAATGTAAGCTGGGGCAAGCTTCATATCTATAAAAAGTTTCTCTTGGAAATAATTACAAAAACAAAACTAATTTTTTGTGTATCTAATAGTGCTGATGAGCAAACAGACTTAATATATTTATAAATCATGCTTCATTTCTCCTTCTTAAAAATTCATTAAATTAAATTACTGCCAATTTTCCCTTATATGAACTAGAAAGACGTTTCTTATCAGGTTTTTCATAATTCAAACTAAGAAATTTAAGATCCCAGAGATACAGTAAATACACAATATGAGATTAACCAGTTCTAAATGTGTCTTTTAGATTAATATATTTTATAAATGGTATTTTAGTGGCCTAGAGGAGATATAACATGCTACCAAAAGACAATTTATTATACTATCTAGACCTTAGAGCTAGCTGATGGATTATCACTATAAAGTACATTGTCCTACTTTATCTTGAAAATCATTTTGATTAATCATAGACACTTTATTTAGCAATTTAATATATTGTTATGCTCGTACTTTTTTCCTTAAGATATATTTTAAAATTATCCTGTTAAGCAGATATATCAACACTTTTCAGGGGCACTGATAAAACTAGAGAAATAGTTCTATACATGTACACAGAGGTGTACTGGACTCAATATAACCTTTATTATAATTATTATTTGAAGGTCTTTCTACCACACTAATATAATAAAAACAGAAAACATTGATATACCAATACTTTCATTTAACAAAAAATTATCAAATATCAAAAAAGTTGTATATATATATATATATATATATATATGTTCAAAAATAGAAAAGGAAATCAAAGTCTCTTATGGATCTGATCAGCGATGTGAGTAAAATAAAATAGATAAGATTTTCTTGAACCATTTCTCAATTATTATATATAGCTCTGCTAATTATAACTCTAAAAGTTTACTTACAGTTTATCAAGTGAAATCATATTTCAAAAGAATTTAAATGACTGTTATTTTCTAATAATGACACTTGTTTAGCTTTTTACAAGAGGTGAAATCTCTCAACAAAGCCCATTTTAGTGACTTTTTAAATTTATCCTCTTATCAGTACATATTTGTAATGCATAATGTTTACATTCCTGTACAGAGTGGGTATATGTGCATGGCATATATTTATTTCTTTTTTTTTCAGAACTTCTTTTATCTTCTCCACCACCACTCCATCTAGTGATCCTCTTCCCATATGAGAAAGATATATTTTCCTACTTCTTGCTGTCTTTTACTTTGGTCTTAATTTATAATTTTGTTTTCTTATGCAAGAGAAGCCACATGCTATTTAACTACATGTGTCTGAGTTATTTCACTTAAACTTATAGTCTCAGGATATATCCATTTTTGTGCAAATGATTCCAGTTTATCTTTATGATAAAGTAATACTCCCTTGTACATAAATACCATATTTTATTTATTCATTCATCAACTGGTGAATATTGAAGCTGCTTCCAAGTTTTAGCTATAATGAACTGTGCTACTACAAATAGGCATGGATGTACCACTGTAATAAGTTAATGTCTTTATCTCTTTCAGGAAGATACCAAGAATAGCTGGGTCAAATAAAATTTCTAATTTTACATATTTGATTTTCATATTTGTTGTAAAACAGTATGAAATCATTCATTTTTCTTTGCAGCCTCACTAACATGATTATTATTTTTAATTTCTGATTATGTCCATTCTTTCTAGATTAGGGTAGAATCACAGTATTTTCATTTGCATTTTTCTAATGGCCAGTGATGAACTTTTCCTCATGCTTTATTGGTCATTTCTACTTCTGTCAAGTGTGTTCATTTTATTTTCCTATGTTTTGATTTTTTTTTTTTTGGAGTGGGGGGGTGGGTACCAGGGATTGAACTCAGGACTCTGTACTTGCTAAGCAGGCACTTATTCCACTGAGCTGTCTTCCCAGGGTCTTCTATTTTGAATATATAATTTTTTAGTTCTTTATATACTTTAAGTATGAGTCCTCTGCAGAATAGCTGATACTTTTCTCTATTCTGTATTGTTATGGTTTGTGTCTAGGTGTCCCCCCAAAGCCTCATGCAGTCTTGGGGCAGCTTCTGGAATTTGTGATTGATTACTGTGGGTGTGGATGCTGCATGTGCCCTGGGGCAGGTAATTTGCATTACAGTGTAAGGTGGGAAGAGAAGCTAGCTGCTTGAGCTACTGCTACCCCTCCCTTGTGCTTTTGCTCTTTCCACCACCATGAAAGGTTGCTTTCTGCTATGTGCTGCTCTGTGTTGGACCCAGCTGAGTATGGACTGAAACCTCCAGTAACTGTGAGCTAAATAAACCTTTCCTTCCTTCAGTTTGAGTGTCGGGTATTTGTCCCAGCAATGAGAGAAGAGTAACTAAGACATGTAGGTTATCATTATTACTGTGTTAGTTGTTTCTTTTGCTATGCAAAAAAATTGTTATGATCCCTTTTGCTAATTCTCAGAATTATTTTCTGTGAAAATGAAATTCTGTCAAATTCTTTTTGTAGGCCTATGATTTCAAAAGCTTCACTCATTTTTGTTGTCTGGAAGATGAAGTGTTTCTGTTTTGCCATCTAGTTCTTTGATCAATTTTAATTTTTATTGAGCATAAGGTGAGCAATGTAGGTTTTGATTCAATCTTTGGCTTCTTCATAACCAGTTTTTCCAGCAAAAAGTATTTAAAAAGTTATCTTTCCTACAGTGTAGATTTTTAGCTTTTTTGTCAAATATCAAAAAGCTGAGTGTATCTATGGTTTTTATCATTGTTATTTTTAATGTATTTGTTACATGGTCTCACTACACAGCTCAGACTCATAGTGATCCTCTTATTTTCAGCCTCCCCAGGGCTGGGATTACAGGCATGTGCCTCTACGCCCAGAATGTGGTTGGCTCAGCTCACCAAGGCATGTGGTGCCAGGGTTCAAGCCGTGGTCCCTGTGCTTGCCTAAGCATTCCTAAGCAGGCACTTTGGTCCCCTGACTTATCTCCCTGCCACCAATATATGGCTATTTTTGTCTCTTTTATTTTGTTCCCTTCATACTCAGTTCTATTTTGTGCCAGTACCATGCTATTGTTACCAGTTTAACTTTGAAACTTAACTTCACATCCAGGATTGTGATGTCTAACGCTTTGTGCTCATTATCCAGGGTTGTTTTTGTTCTTCTGCATATCTTCTGATTCCATATGAATTCCAACTTTGTTTTCTCCAGTTTTATAAATAATGCTATTGATATTTTGATTTGTCTTGCAAAAGTCTCTATGTTAGATTTTGAAGTATAGGTCTATTGTAATGATGTTGGATCTCCCTATTGAAGAACATGACGTATATTTCCTTTTTTTTTTTCTGATAGCTTCTTCAATTTCCTTTAGTTTTCATTGTAAAGGTCATTCACTTCCTTAGTTAGATTAATTGCTAAGTAATTAACTTTTCTAGATCCTAACCTGTGAAGCTATTTTTTAAAATTATTTTCTCTGAGTTCATTATTTACATATAGGAAAGCTATTGATTTTTCCGTGTTAAATTTACACATGACTACATTACTAAATTTGGTTATTAAGTTTTTATTAATTCTATTGGGTCTTGTGTCATAGAAGTCCATATTATGTGCAAATAATTCCAGTTTGAGTTCTTTCTGTGCTATACATATCCCTTTTGTTTCTTTTTCAGATCCTATTTTGTGTGTGTGGAAGAGGGAAGACTGGAAATGAACTCATGGCCTCAAGCTTGCCAGACCTATACTGTTCTATTGGGTTGCATCCTGTCCTTCCCTTTTGTTTGTTTTCCTTGACTAATTTCTCTTGTTAATGTTTCAAGTTTTATGTTGAAATGGAATGGTGACATAGTGCATCTTTGTCTTTTTTCTAAATTTATTCATTTTTAAAATAATTTTTGCTTTTTAAAGAGAGTATAAGTTACAATTAAAACAAAAATGTACAAGTGATACAGAATTTCATTTAACAAATATGAATTTCACAGTATTTGTTGTAATACCTAGTGTTGTTTTCCAACCAGCTATTCATATTGCCAGATACACACATGTAAAACTGGAAGAAAACAGAAAAAAAAAAGTACAAGAAATTGAGGGAAAAAAGTACAATTGGAAAAGGAGGTGAAAAAAATTAAAGCATTGACTTTTTCTTTCCATAGACCAGCAAAAATGCCCGGTACAGTTTTCCAAACCTGCTTACATACATAGATAAATCTCTTCCCTCCACTCCCACTTTTGTCTTTCTCAACTCAGTATCTCTTTCCTTTTGAATAAGTTCATTCCCTTTTTCCAGTATCTATTGTACCCTGAGAACTTGTTCCTGAATTTGGAATAAAAGTTCTAACTTCTCTGCACTTAATACATTGTTGGCCATTGTTTTGCCATATATGGCTTTTATCTGTTTGAGAACAGGTACTCTTATAGAAATGTTTTTAAGAACTTTTATCATGAAAGGATGCTAGGGCAAGTCAGATAGCTTGGTGGATTAAAACACCTGCTTAGGCAGTTGCAGGAACTAGGGTTCGATTCCCAGTGTGCTGTGCCAGTCCCACCCCCGAGGTGCACTGAGATGGTGATTGAGATGGGGCATGATGGTGCACCTGTAATCCCAGTGCTTAGGAGGCTGAAAACAGGGAGATCACTATGATTCTGATCTGTGAAGTGAGACCCTATAGACCCTGTACTAAATACATAGAAAGAAAGAGAGAAAGAAAGAA
>NW_004524736.1:2046778-2047845 GCF_000260255.1 Octodon degus | reverse complement strand
GAAAGAAAGAAAGAAAGAAAGAAAGAAAGAAAGAAAGAAAGATCGTAGAGTTTTTTCCCAAGATCTTCAAAATGAAAATACTGTGTTATAAATTTAACTTTGGGTTATCTTAAACATAATTCTAGGAGCAAAATTTAATTTAACACCCAGTGTATTTTCATGTCTCCATACCAAAGCAATTCAGCGCAGGTAGCGTCTGAACGTGAGTGTATGCATGTTGTATATGTTTTATGTGTGTGCATGTATGACCAAGATGCAGTACAAGATCATCTGGCATTTTGGAGCTAATTGAGCAACACTAAATTATTATACCTAATCTTGCATCTTTTCAGTTCAGTGGTGATAGTGTCAGTCTAGCAAAATAGAAGAATAAAGTATTCTTCCAAGTATTTTCTGTAAATAAAATTTTCTTAAGTTGTATCAGCTATCTGGTCAGTTAAGTTCCTAACTGTATCTCTGTAAATCTGAAAGTTAGAATTTAAATTTCATTCCCATGATGCCTGGATTATACTGAGAATGTCATGTGTCATTTTATCTTCTTTATCACTGTAACATGATTTGTTCTACCTCCTATTCTCTCTTACAATTCGTCTGCACTGCAGAAGCACATCTCCAGTCTAATGAATGATCAGTCCTTCCCAAAGCACAGTTAATTCATATGTCATCAAAACCTTCAGCTTGTTTTCAATAAGCAGGTTGGAGTTGGAGTTGTGATATATGAATTTTCCATAAAGATAATTTAGGGAAATTCAAACTAATGAATTATCAAATTGTGTCTTGGCTATTGAGATAGACACAGAACTTGATCATCTGCTTCTAATTTTTAATGAATTTCTAATGTATGAAACTTGAGAACCTCACAAGGGGGTACTCTTTTATTTACTCAATTCTAAATTTATTATTAGGAACTTAATACTAATACATCATAAGCCTTTATTCCATTGCTAAGATGAAAAATGCATACTTACACTTATAGCATCTAACAGGAGCTTAAGCTTGACCTCTAGGTTCCAATCCACAATGAAGGTCTGACCCTATGGTCCTTCCTATACTCCACGTGCTGCTTC
>NW_004524736.1:2043374-2046114 GCF_000260255.1 Octodon degus | reverse complement strand
TCCAAACTCACAAACTCAACCTTTATTACCTTGATGTCCAGTAATATATATGTAGTAGAATTCTGTTCACTGGTCTTTGCCTCTAGGTTTGTAGTGAGATTTCAGGAACTTAACATTCAGAACTGGATTTTTTTTTTCTGTACCGGGGATTGAACTCAGGACCCTGTACTTGCCAGGCAAGCACTTATTCTACCGAGCTATCTTCATGGCCTAAGAACCTGAATTTTCATAAATGGAAAAAAATATATCTTTTGTCCTAATTCCTTTACACTCATTGGGTCTTCTAGGGATAACATGAGGAAAACTGATTTCACCCAATGGAGTATTTCTCAATACCAGGAATATAATGGGTAACACAAAGGTCTTTGGTATGACCAGCTTCAGATTTTGACAGCAGAAAATTTGTCACACATTTGAGAATGCAGAGGCCTAATTACTTTTGCAGCTCACTGATTAGACCACAACATTTTTTGCGAAATAAGCCCATGTAGACAGACAGTGAGAGATTAAGCCTATTTATGTTTTATTGCATTTAGTCTTTCAATTGACTGTGCTTTGCTGGTAAAATGTATGTGCATGCCATTTCCATATCAAGTTTTTTCTCTTGGTTTTGAAACTAGACATTCATGGGATTATTAAAACAATTATTCGTTCTTTGCTGTTATTGCTGTTGTAGCCATTTTTTTATGGGTGTAAAAGTCTTGGTTAACATTTCTGCTTAATGTCTATAGTCTTTCATAATGATTAAATTTCTGTGGCCCTTCAAATACAGTCAAAAGTACCTTCAATATCCTTCTGAAGATGATGTAAGATTTTATTTTTTAAAAGAGTTCTGAAGAAGCCTCTAGGGATGATATCTCTGTTATTTTTCTCTTGCTTTTAGAACAAAATATCTCACACCCAAAATTAAAGAAGGAAAGGTTTACCTAGAACATAGCTCATGGAAGTTTCAGTCCGTACTTGGCTGGCTCCAAGACAGGTTGGCACATGGCAGAAGGCAGCTGTTTATGGCAGTGGAAAACAACAAAACAGCAAGAGGAAAAAGGGAAGGGCAATGGCTGCACGGGCAGCCGAGTAGAGCCTCTCTCCCTTCCTTATATTGCATCCAGGCTATCCGCCCCAGGGTTGGTGTGTCACTCAGCCATAGTCCCAGCATTGCATCCTGAGTTAATCACAAACTCTAGAAGCTGCCCCATGACTGCATGAAGCTTTGGGGGCGGAGGGTAACTAAACACAAACCATAATGAGTGGCCTTCACAAGGGTCAAAGTCCCACTAGGGAATTTTGAATTCAGACCTGCTTTGACCTCAGTGGTTCACAACGCAGAAACATCTTTCCTGAGTTTGAACATACTTTACATTCTGACTATTTATGATGATTTTCCTATGGGTGGTAAATTTTTTCTTTTTTATAATTTTCCTGGCATTTAACAGCTATGTTGCATTATTTATAAATTGTCAAAAATCATTTGCTGACTGAATCTTTCTTTTATTTAATTTTTTAATTTTATGTGTGTGTGTGTGTGTGTGTGTATCCAGCTCAGCCCACCAGGGGGTGGGGCTGGCTGGCATGTGGTGCTGGGGAATTGAACCGCGGTCCCTGTGCTTTGCTAAGCTTGTTCTAAATAGGTGCTTTAGACCACTGAGCCATCTCACCAGCCCCATGACTGAATCTTTTTTAAGATTTATGAATCCTGAGTTCAATCCCCAGTACTGAAAAAAAAGAAAGATTTATGAAGATATGATATTAGTGTGATCCGAAGAATTCTTATGTAGGACTTCTAGGATTTCTGGTTTCTGAATTACTGTCCATATCTGTTTTTTCCATTAGTTGTTTTTTGATTCTTGAAAATTTTTACATTCTTTTTACAGCATTTTTATTTAAGGTGATAATATTTGGCATCAAGCTACCTTCTGTATTATAACATCATAATCAACTGAAAGCAGCTTTGAAATAGCAATAAACATTCTAAATTTTATTAATTAAAATAGAGAATCAGATGAATAAAAATGAAATAATACTATCAAAATGGGTTCTATACACCAAAAATAATTTTCAACAGTTACACATTCATTGTGGTATTATTTCTGCATATTGTGTGTTTTTTTTTTTTACTGTCTTTGATTTTATCATGTGAAAGTCACATACTTTGGGCAGAATTGGTTGATGTTCTTAATTTAGCTTTAACAAGAATCAGTATATTTATTTTATTAATTTCTTGAGCTGAATTGAATCAAGCAAAACCATATGATCATTCATTGTAAATTCTAAACAAGGAAACATACAAATGTACATAACTAGAAATGTAAAAATTGACATTAAAAAATTCATCTTTTTGTGAAGCAGTGTAAGAGCTTCATTTGCTGCAAAAAGAATTCAAGTATTTTCCTCAAATGTTTTAAATTCTGCTCGTCCACCAAAAGGAAGCAGTTAGCGCTTAATTTCTTCATCTTTTTTTTATTGATTTCAATGAGAAAGAAATTGCAATAAGACTGTTTCAAAACAAGTTAGTAGGACAGTTACAATAATTAATACAGTGCATATTGTTGTCTTTACTGTAGTTATTCAGAGTACAAGATGCAGACATGATATCTTGTCTAAACACTATTAGTGCAAATCTTTCTTCTCATTGAACTATATATATATATAGTTTTGAATTTTGTATTGAAACTGTTTTGAAACATCTTATTACAATTTCTTTCTCATCAAAATTAATAAAAAAAGATGAAGAAATTAAGCG
>NW_004524736.1:2030406-2043274 GCF_000260255.1 Octodon degus | reverse complement strand
ACACTATTAGCTCAAAACTTTCTTATTGAACTAAGAGAAAGTAGCTGTATATCTGTGCTATTTTGTATATATATTTTTTTTTCAATACAAAATCATCCTTCAGGGCCAGTGAGATGGCTCAGTGGAATAAGCGCTTCCCTGGAAAGTACAAGGGCCTGAGTTCAATCCCTGGTTTCGAAAAAAAAAAAATCATCCTTCATTTATACCCCTCTTTTTTGTTCTGTTTTGTCAGAGATGGGTGTTCCATTGCCATTTAAATATTATAGGTGCTTGAATTCAGAAAAAATCAGCAATATAATTATCCAATTCTTTATTTTTAATTCTATAAATGATTCTACATCAATCTTGAGAATTTTAATACTGATTTATGTTGTTCTTTCATGTCTACTATCCTTGTCTTAGATATTTTGAAACAGTAGGCTGTACTTCAGTTAGTTCACAGTACTTCTAGATTATAATTTTTCATTCTTATGTGCATGCATTTCTTATATTTTTCATGGTCCTTTTGCATATTAGTTTCTTAATGATTTTATGCCTTCAAAACACATTTCAGTGAGATTTTACTTCAAATGATTATTTTTGTGTGGAACTAAGTCTAGAGCTTTACTAGGAAGTATGTTCTAACATAACTTTCAGAGTATGTTAGAACATACTTTAATTTCACAGAATTCCCTTTCTATTTCATTGTAGTATCATGATCTATATTTTGAGACTTCCTGTTCTCTTTTACTTTCTACCCTTACCTGGATGGTTTCTTTCCTTCTCTGTATCTGTCTCCTACATTTTTTATTTTCTCAGTCTGGCTTTGTGATCCTCAAGAATCCCAGATCCTCCAGTGTCCATTTCCCAGCTCCTTTGTATCTCCCAACATGACAGCTATGCTTCTCCTCAACTGGATTGGACACAATGATCCACACTTCATTTGTTGATGTTTTTTCAATAAATCGTCCATGGTTTATCAGAAAAAAAAATCATGTAGATGCTGGTGCTCTAAGAATGTAGTTCATAAGAGTGTGTTACATATCCTGGGACAAACTCTGAAGATATTGAGAGCTCTAATATAAAATAATATGAGGAGATGGAAACATTAATTATTCTGATCACATTGTACCTGATCATTACAAACATATACAAGTATTAATCAAAATTTATACTGAAAATTTTTAAGAGATAGAAATGCTAACTATCCTGATTTGACAATTTCACAGTGTATGCAAGTATCAATTTGTTATTACTATACCACATAAATGGGTAAAATTAAAATAATAATAAAAGTATTTATATAAAATGAAATAATTGAACACACTTTTGTTGTGTATACGTGTAAGATCAACCATATAGTGTATTTATAAAAAACTTTGACTGAACAAAATGTTATAAATTATGGAAAGGAATGCTGCATTGCTATGGGTTGCAAAGTAAAATGCAATATGAAATTTGTATGATCAGTGGACTCTGACATGTAAAAGAAAATGAAAACCATAATCACAGTTCTTTGGTAGAAACAACATTGATATTTATTCATGTCCTTTCCTCAAATGATAAAAGAAATAGTGGAATGAAAAATAATTCCAGAAATGATCTCATATTTTGCAATATTATATTTTCTGTGTTCTCTACTATTTATTTACTTGCTTCATATTCTGGACATGCTCACTAAACTTAGTCAATCCATTCTGAAAAATGGTCTTTCACAGAAGTTGTTACTTTCTATAAATTTTATCATCTGATTCAATTTTGTCAACTTATCCAACTTTTCAAAGCTGTTTTATCTCTTGTCAGATCCTTAGTCATCTTGGATCTGGAGTAAAGTAGAATGTCAAAATATCAAATCATTCCTTCTATCTTTTTGTATTTTTATTCTCTGGTGGTGTCTGGCAAATGAAAGAATTGGTTTTAGCTAGGTAAAGCTTGCTTGCTTTGAAAATGAGAATTTGTGTCGAGATAATGTACTCATTTTTTTAATTTGAAATAGCATCATTTGAAACAGTGGATGACATGCTGGAAGATGACACAGCAGAAGTGTTGCGTTATTAGTATTCACTCATCTGGAAAGCTAAAGGCTATTCACCCAAGTCATGATTGCAACAAAATAATAATGTAAATACTGTTTAATTTATTCAGCCATGGACTGCACTTCTGAGTTCTTTCTGTCCTATACACTTTGGAAAATATTGAAAGCTAAATATGTAGTTTAAATAAATGACAATAGCATAAAAAAAGAAAAGAAAAAGAAAAGAATCTCTATATGTACTTGTTATCTTTTTCTAGGTGCAGATAATATCCACACTGTGCAATGGAAGGAGGTTCTGTCAATTATTTCTTTAGATCTTGAATGAACTCATGTCTGTAAATAGCTTTAAGAGATCTCTTTAATAGTTGTCTACTTCTATATTTCTTTAGAGATGTTACACATGCTCACACACACAAACACACATGCATTCACACACACAGGCACACACAAATACACACACACCAAATGAATAAAAATTCAGAAAAAAACTTAACTAATTACTTCATTTTCATACTTTTCAGTTGTATAGTTAAGACCAAGATAAAGCAAGACCTATATAACAAAAAATGTAACTTTTGTATCTGATAAGGTCAGTCCAATCCCCTCAAGATTTAACCTGAAGCCCTGTACCACAGTTTGTAGATCCTTTGTCAGTGTCAGCCATGTGGATGAGTCATGGCCATTGCTTGACTACTATTATGGACTGCTAGACTATACTGGGATTTGCTGAATTCATGCACCTACAGTATTTAAATGACAATGGAATGCCCTTCTCTGACAAAACTAACCAAAAAAGTGGGATAGAAATGAACAACCATTTTGTATTGGTATACTCAAAATAGGATAGATATACATCCTTAATTCAAGGAATAGAGAGGTTTGTTCTACAAATGTTTGCAAATAGGATATCAAGTCTGCATATTGTGCAATGAATAAACAGTAAGACAACAATATGCAATGTATCAATTATTGAAAATGTGCTAGTAATTGGTTGTGAAACTGTCTCATTGAAATTTGTTTCTCAATAATATTATTTTAAAAAAATTAACTGATTACTGAATATGACTCCTACTAAGTGGTGATAAAAATCTCAAATTGAAAATTTTATGTACTCTTGTAGTTCAATAAATGTGACAGTTCTTCCTGACTGCTTTTGTCTCATTTATAACCTTCCAATTAATTTGAATTTTTTAATATTCTTTTTTAAAACAAAATTCACATTTTATTTTGATTGAAATAAAATATGCAAAGTATTCTTCATCAAAAATAACAGCAATATTTTTGGTGTTATTTCCATATAAACCACAAAACATTCATTTTGTAGGTTTTCCTTTTACATAAAGATAAAGCTATAGATAGAGTCATGGGAAAAGATGTAAGAATGTAGACAAGTCAGCTGCCTGTATGATGGCCTCTGATTGTATATTGACCATGAAACAGAAGGTCAAAACAGGTCTGATGCTTACCTGTTGTGAGGTTTACAAAGATATAGGCTGACTCACAGAATGCGAATAGCAATAAATGATGTGCAACACAATGACAAGGATTTTCCATTCAAACATTAACTGTAATTTCTTCTAAGTTCTTTGATAAAGATGATATCTGCACTGAAATTTGGTGAGCTCATGAACTTCTCTCTAGTAATTCCCATCACTGTCCATTACAGATCTTTTTTTTTTTTTTTTTTTTTTTTTGTATTTTTTAGGGAAGGGTCTACGAGTGTTTAGGGTCTCACTACTAGATTGGACTCATAGTGATCCACCTATTTTACAGCCTCCCAAGAGCTGCGGTTAGAGGCAGGTGCCACCATGCCCATTCTCAATTACCCTCTCAGTGCACCCCAGGGGTGGGGCCGACAGGGCTACAGATCTTTAATGACACATGAAAAACTTTGAATCACTGGTCCATGATCGGCTTCAACATAATATTTTGTAAAATGCATTCCTTTCTCTCATATCACTTCAAAATTCATATTTTTCCCAAAAATTGATAGCTCAATACCTCAAAGGGGATCCTAAGTGTGGTGTCTAAAATGACCTAATTAAAACAGTTCCATAGTGCCACCAACAGAGGTCATGCCATGTGAGGCAGGGCGCTTCAGCGCTGTCTTCTGGAAAGCAGACTTGTCTCACAAGCAGCAGGTATGGAGATTATCAATAGCTAGTATGTGCTCTGACAGGCCTATGGACTACCACATTTAGTGGTAACTGGCCTACACTCTCTTTACTCCTTTTCTTATAAAAAGCACAGAGAAAGCCTATTTTAAAAAATCTTTTAGGAATTTTCAACAGTTTCTGAATTATTTGTAGAAAGCTCTGATTTAGTTGTATATAGTTTGATATATATGTATGTATATGTCTACCATTAAATCCAGAACTTGTTCTATATCAAAATTTTTGTTAAACCAAGTCAAGTTACTTGACCTGTGGTCCGTCAAAGTGTTTTTCAAGAATAATTTTGAGATGCTTTCATCCATTTTCATGGTGTTCAGTCTCAGCTGTCATCGCAGGAAGAATACACAGGACCCTGAGCATGGCATACACATTAGGAAAAAACGATGTCAGGCAGATGGAGGGATTCATAACTGGTAGTTGGATGCTCTATGCCTTTTCCTCTGTTTCCATTTGATTCTCCTGCAACGCAGTTCAGCTAGCGTGTGTCAGGAGTGTGCTTTCATGTAAGGGAAATACATGAAAGATTCCATGGATTATTTTGGTTATTTATTCTTAACTGTAATGTTTTTCATAGTCAATAAATATATACTTTGCTTCATCTTTTTATTTTTGATGTTTTACAAATCATGTGTTAGCTTTGCAAAATAATAAAGTGAGAGAAATGGCAATTCAGGGCAATTCTCTGTCTTCTGGAAAAGAAAATTGAAACATTCATTGCTACCATTGACAATACTTCCATGACAAAAAGCTCCGTATAATGTAAGATAAGTTACTTAAATGATTTAATATTTTGATCAGTTTAATTTTATTCAGATAATGACACATTTTAAAATATAAAGTGCATTCAAGAGAGAACTCAGAAAGGGTAAAAACAGCAAACTTGGCTTAGTATTTATATCCCTTGGGGAACCAGGGAGATGGCTCAGTAGAATAAGCACTTACCTGGCAAGCGCAAGGGCCTGAGTTTAATCCCCGGTTCTGCCAAAAACTAAATAAAGAAATATTTATATTCCTTCCATGAGAATGAACTTTCCTTGAAAGTGAATTTTTTTCAGTTGTAATGAAGTATAATTGACAAGCTAACAGATAATGGTTTCACAAAATAAACATTAAAAATAATTACCACTAAGTTCATTCTGAGTCACTGACTCAGGTATGTTTTTATAGTAAGTTATTTGATCTCTCTTATGGTCATATACTGTACATCACCACTATTATCAACAATTGCAATCATAATGTACATGAAAACTTCAAAAACATCTTTTTTAAAATATACACATTTATATTTGAAATTTGTATGCCAGTAAATTTAACAGAACTTTGAATTTATAATTATACAAATTATCAACAATTTCTTTTTTCTTTTTATTTATTTTATTTTTTAATAATTTTATTGAGAAACAAATATCAATGAGACCGTTTCACACCCAATTTTTTACTGGTACATTTATAGTAATTAATACATTGAATATTGTTGTCTTAGTGGTTATTCATTGTACAGGATGCAGACTTGATATTCTGTCTCAAACACTATTATAACAAACCCCTCTATTCACTGAACTAAGAGAGTGGAGCTGTATATCTATCCTGACTATTTTGAGTATACAGATACAAAAGGGTCATTCATTTCTTAGAACAAACTTTTAAGCTTAGTTCTATATTTTCTCTTTTCCCCCATACTCTATAATAGGAAAATGATGAGAGATTGGATACAAAACATCTAAGAAACTCATAAAACTTAATAATAAAACCCTAAAATGAAAGAAAAAATTGAAAATGGGCAGAGGATCTAAGCAGATATTTTTACAAATAAGTCATAGGAAAGCCAAAAAAAAAAGAGAGAGAGAAATTCATTAACGTCATTAATCATCAAGGAAATGCAACTCAAAACCACACTGAAATATTCCTTCACAACTGTGAGAATGGCCATTACAAGAGACAAAGGTATCAGGAATATGGTGAAAAGGCAACCCTTACTGGAATAAAAATTACCATAACCACTATGGAAAACAGTATGAAAGTTGTTCAGAAGGGTAAATTGGAAACCATCTATGATCCACCAATTCTATTTATGAGTGTATCGCCAAAGGAGTTAGACCAGGGCCTTGAAAGATACCTGTACTCCCATATGCCTTGCAAATTTATTTATATTAGCCAAGATATTGAAATGTCTTCAAAATGGATTTCAACTATAAATTTAAAATATTATATTATTTATTATGTGAAGAGTTTTAGATAGTAGCATACTTTTGCATAACCATTTGGTGAATTTGAAAAATAAAATAGAGTGTGGGGAGATTTGACCAGTGGAGGAACTGTTTTTATTCTTTTTTTCATTCTCTTACTTTAGCTAAGTCTGAAAATTTTTATTTGCTATATGCTATAGCACAATGTGTCTCAAGATTTTCATCGTAGTGATTTCTGTGGTTAAATTCACCCAATTGCTGTATTTCTCTATCCAGTCACATATGTACCTATTTCTGGTATTTATACTCAATATTCAGTGAAAAATTGATTAAAATTTTGTGGTACAGACTTTCCCAGTGAGCTACAGCCTCAGGGAAAATGGGCAGAGGATCTAAGCAGATATTTTTACAAATAAGTCATAGGAAAAGCCAAAAAAAAAAAAGAGAAATTCATTAATGTCATTAATCATCAAGGAAATGCAACTCAAAGCCACACTGAGATATTCCTTCACAACTGTGAGAATGGTCATTACAAGAGACAAAGGTATCAGGAATATGGTGAAAAGGCAACTCTTACTGGAATATAAATTGCCATAACCACTATGGAAAACAGTATGCTTCATATGCTTTCACTGAGACTGGGTCTCCCCCTTGTCAGTAAATCACCCAGATGAAGTTGGAACTTGTGAGCTTCATACCCGAGGCTCCGGGAGTGTTGGGATTACAGGCTGGCACCTCCACGCCCAACTTTGATTTAATTTTAATGCTGAGCCTTTACTTGTGTCATTTACTTTTAGGTTAATTTATAATTAAAATAGCATATTTGCTCTTATTTATAGATTCCAGCCATAAAATTTTATAGGTTTACAATGCACAATTATCAAATCAGTGCAATTAGCATTCTTGTCTCTTCAAATATTATTTCTATGTGTTAGGAACCTTTCAACTCTTCTCTAATTGTTTTGAAATGTATATTGAGAGATAAATGTAAAAGGCTTGACTATAAATATAAATATGATAAGTCGTCTTTTTTATTGTTAATCTTTTTTTAATGCCTTCTTGAATTGTTATCTCAAATTTAGAATTTTACCTAGGTTACCAAAGATATTCTCATGCTAAGGATACTAGACATGGTTGGAACCTAATTTGATGCATTCTTGCTTATCTATTCAAGGATATCATAGAATATAACCTTAATTTATTTATTTTTTTTCAGGATTTATTTATTTATTTATTTATTTATTTATTTTAAGTTGAAAAACCATTTATTTCACTGGAAAGATAAAAGTGATCCAACTCTAGGTCTAGCCTTTCAGCTAAAAGAAACCCAAGAGCAGTGGTGACTCTCACCGAAGAAGTCATTCCCAAATCCAACACCCACTGGAGGCAGGAGGCAGGGAGGAGACAGGGCAGCCCCCACCACAGCTTCTGCATACAATGAGGCCTGCTGGGAAAACAGAACATGAATGGGAAGCTACAGAAGTATTAAACAATAGCAAGAACAGGATAATGGGCACTAGAGAGAAAAAGGAGGTCTGAACTTAGCAAGGTAAATTAAGGTCCACGGTTCCTGAGGGACTGAAAGCACAGAGCCAAAAACTTCCCAGAGATGGGGTACCAACGAAGTGTGTATTCTCATGCACAACCACAGCTCGGAATTTCAGCCCACACACATCCCACCTTGAAACTCAGTTATAACCTTAATTTAAAATTCTAATGTAGACTGGGCTGTCCATGAGCTCATAGAGGTCCTCTTGCCTCAGCCTAGCAAGTACAGGGATTCCAGGTATGAGGCAACACACTTGGCTCCAGTACTGGTTTCTTGACTTTCTCATACATACTCCATTTCTCTCACTCCTTCTAAATATTTTCTGTATCTAATAAAATGCGATGGATTCAAATACCATCTGTGTGCTTAAATCTTAGCGTACAGTGTGTGTTCACATCATCTAGATCAGCCCTTTCCCTTCCAAACACTGATTGCCTCCATCAAGGCGGCTGCTCCTGACTTTCAAACTCCAGCATCTGATTTTGTGTTCTGAACATTTTAATCTCACTGCAGCATGTTTTCACTCATCCTTTACATTTGACACATTTCTCTTGGTTTTATTTTATTGGCTCTCATCCATTCTAACTAGTAATGGATAAACTAGAGTTTTCTTGTAGTTTGCCCTCCCATCTTACCAGTTATTGTGGGAGCTTTGAGTTTTTCTTTTTGAGCCCACCTGTCCTGTAAATATAAAATATCTGTTTAGTAATCTCACCTAGTTCTTAAATATATAATCTTTATGAGACAAGGTCTTGCAATGCAGGTCAGGCTGGTCTTGAGCTCACTTTATAGCCCAGCAGGCTGGTTGGTATTGAACTCACAACAATCCTCTTTCCTCAGCCTCCCAAGTGCCGGGATTACAGGCAGATGCCGTCATCCCGAGGGAATCTCATACTTTAATTCTATCTGTATATGTCTATACCTCTGCCTTTATCTATACATCATTTCTCTTCTTTCCATTAGTGCCATGCTTACACTTTCTGCTACACATACTGTACTATTTACACTTACAGATTTATGAATATGTTGGCACCTGTACTTATATTTTTGGTTCTCCCATCATGTTATCCTCTCTCTTTTCAATCTTAATCATTAACTGTCATCTACACAAGATATTAAAGTTGCAAATCACTTCCTTGAACCTTCCTATTCCTTTTATTTTAACTTTAGTTGATCATTACATGTTATTTTAACCATATATCATGAGTATTTCCTCTTATTTTCATTACATTGTAATTATCTTGGTCAGAACCAACAGTGTGTCTTGTTTGATACAGTGGCGACTACTGTTCTTCAATATTTGTGTCTGCTTTTATGGATAGGTTATACATCTCTGCTCCTCTGAAGTCTGGTAAGGATATAGCATTGCTTCAGCTAGTGAAATGCAAGCAGAGCTGAGATGCCATTTCCCTGCAGAAATCTTAGGGAAAAATCATGCCTCATTATGTTTTTCCCCAACTCTGAGCTAGTGACAGTGTGTGGGAGAACACATGCTTTATCAGCCTTGATCTCAGCATGAGGAGGTGACAACATGGAGCAGAGACCTCATTCAATCCACCACAGCAGTGATGTGTGAGTGAAAAGCAAACCTTTGTCACTCACAGTCACTGAGATGTCAGTGTTTCTGATCACAGCATAAGTTGTGCTGTCTTGATTAGTCTAGCAGATGAAAGATGCTGTGTCTGCAGCCAATGTGTCTGCAGCCTCACTTTTCCTGCAGTGTGTCCTCCTTGCTGACGTTCTATTACATCTAGAATAAAATCCAAACTCTATTTTATGGTAATCAAGGACATGGAAAGCCTAGCATTTGTCTTCTTCCTGTATCTCTCATTTTACTTCCACTTGATTCTTTACCAACTGTCCTGATCTACTTTTCCCTAGATGGCTTACTACTGCTATGAATTGCAGACACGTGACAGCCACATTCACACTGCTGTTTTTGCATCTTTGCCAGTCTCTTTGTAGGTCTACTTCATTTTCAGGTTAGTGAGCTGTCTAACATCAGTTTCTTCCTCTCTATGACCATTTCAGTTACTGTATTTCTCTTCTGTCCCATTCTTTCTATTGCATAGCAGTTAAAATTTCTCAGATTCTGAAGAGATAATGCATTGCAGATGGTACAGTGGCAGCTTTAATTGTTCTTTATATTTTCTCTTAAAAGTTCCAAAGAAGTAAGAATCATACCTTATCAATTTTGTATCCCTAGCAAACAGCACAATGCAGTGAACAACACAGACTAGAAAAATTAGAAATTGTAACTGACTGAATTGGGTGGAATGCACATATCTTTACATCTTCACCTTTTTCTAATTAATATAAAGCAGAAGTATAAAATAGAGCAATAAAGCACCATAACTTGTTTTTGAAAATTAAGGTAAACCTGTAATTGTTTTTTTCTCCTTCTGATAACAGCAAAATGTCCTGTAATATTCATCCTTCTATTTCATAATTTGTCAGTTGCTGGTATCGTGTTTCATAGTAAAAGATGTATTTTGCCTTTTCATACTATTGGGTATCTGTTTTTAAATTTGCTTTTGCCAAGGTAATATATGCAGATTCCAAATATTTTTAAAACAAGGAAAAATTTGTAAATTAAAGGAATGCATAGTCAATGAGCACCTGGCTCATTCCAACACAAAATATCTTAAGTAACTTCTACGTTTACTGCAAAAGCTAAGCATATCTATTACTGATATGGAGGTAGTGTGAGATATTAAATCATCATCCCTTGTAAGGGAGTGATAATACATCTTCTTATAATTATAATACATGTATTCATTATTACAGAGGAATTATGGGCATAGAAGTGTTCACTACATGAGTTAAATATTGTCTTTTTTTTATGTGTTTGATATGGGGTCTCACTATGCAGCTCAGACTTGTTGTGATCCTCCTGTTTTTAGCCTCCCCAGCACTGGGAGTACAGGCATGCACCACCACTTCTGGTCTTGGTGGCCAGCTCTGTGCACCCGGGGTTGGGGACAGCACTGCATGTGGTACCATGGATCAAACCCTGGTCCCTGTACTTGCCTAAGCAGGCACTTAGTCCACTGAGCTATCTTGCTGGCCCAAGTTAAATATTCTGAGATAAAAGCACAACAGTGACTAAACAAAGAGTACAAATAAGCGATTAGATCTGAATAACACAAAATTGTTCTAAATATGAAAGCTTAGGTTAAGGACAATTTTGGAAAACAAAGTTGAGCTTCCTAATAAAATTATAATAAAGATAGTGCCCACAGTGTCCTGAACATTTCTATCCATGTACTTCATGCTTTAATTTATATACATTATCTGCCTTGATAAAGAGTATTTAATGCTTAAGAAGTTATCAGGTGATGAAATGTATAATTATACATATGACAATACAAATTCAGAGCTTTCACTGAGTAAAGAAATTTATGTGCATATGATTTTTAAGTATATCTAAATTGTACCAATAATCTAATTTTGAACATCCTCCATGTACTTCCAACTTATGCTAATAAAAAATTAAATGCAAAAGAAAAAAAGAAAGAAATTTAGGAAGTGGAAAACCAGGCCTCAGAACCACATCTTATGAAGTGATCTCCAGCAATGTTTTCTTCAAATAGTGTGACATACTAGTGATGAGAGGTCTACACTGAGTGACGAATTATGTGTTATCTCAGTTTCATCATTTTGCTAGCTAACCTAGAAATGTAGGAGTTGGGCAATACGATCTGGTCTGCATTAGAAAATCACAGTTACATAACAGTCAGTTGTACTCTTTTGTTGCTGACTAGACTGCATAGACTTTTTGTTTGTTTGATTTTGAGATGGAGATCCCTCTGACTTCCCCAGTGCTGGACCTAAGATCCTTTTGCCTTATCTTCCCAAACAGGTACATTTGCCTGTTTCTGATTTAGAACATATGTTATGTAGGCTTGTAAAAATGCAATATATATATATATATATATATATATATATACACACACACACACACACACACACACACACACACACACGGAGTTTTATTTATTTATTTATACTTTTTATGTATTTGGTCATTTCAGGGTCTCACCATGCAGCTCAGACTCATAGTGATACTCCTGCTTTCAGCCTCTCCAGTGCTGGAATTATAGTCATGCACCACTACGCCCAGACTCTGGCTGGCTCAGCCCACCATGGAGGTGGGGCTGGTGCAGCATATAGTGCTGGGGATCGAACCACAGTCCCTTGGCTTGCCTAAGCTTGCCTAACCAGGCACTTTAGCCTGCTGAGCTAGCTCACCAACCCCATATATACTGAGTTCTTAAACACAGTGTGCTCATAGCATTATTTTGTTTGAGTTATCCAGAACATACATATTACTACTAAAGAAATTATCCTACTTTATTTTTTATTTTTTAATGTATTCAGCACAAGGGTCTACAGGGTCTCACTACATAGATCTGACTCTTAGTGATACTCCTATTTTCAGCCTCCCAAGTGCTGGGATTACAGGCACGCACCACCATGCCCAGTCTTTCCCACCTTAGATTAAATACTATTTCAAACTTTGTATTTTATATAGTCCTAGAAATTAAGTAGAAGCAGCAAACTTTTATGAAGAACTGAAAAAAATTTGAGTTTAACAATAGAGTACAAATAGTGGGTACGATTGTTTGTCTATTAATAAATACTTCAAATTAAAATAACTATTAATTTGAGAACCTTCCACACAAGAGTCACTTTTTAAAAAAATACTAAGTGTTGTAATTTAAATTGAGATTGTCTCTCAATTGTTTTCAGGAACTAAAATAATTTATTATAGATGAAATATATAAAATGTTTCATAACCAAATAACAAAACTTGATAAATTCATGGAACTCCATTTAATTTCTAAACTAATTCATTAATTTACAAATGTAAAAGTATTCAAACATCATACTTGAAGAAATAAAACACAATGTGCATAAGCCATATCCTTGCCAGTATATCACT
>NW_004524736.1:2018441-2030306 GCF_000260255.1 Octodon degus | reverse complement strand
CTCTCTCTCTCTCTCTTTTATGGCTGGCTCAGCCTACCCTGAGGGTGGGTCTGGCTTGGCATGTGCATGTGGTGCAAGGGATTGAACTGCAGTCCCCTGTGCCTTTCAAAGCTTGCCTAAGAAGGTGCTTTGGACCACTGAGCTACCTTGCAGACCCTCTTTTCTATTCCTGAAGGTGACTTTGACTTCTTATTCTGTGAAATGCCTGCCGACCAGCTCAGAATTCATCCTACCATCTACTCAGACTTTCATACAGTAGGCTTTTCCAAACTATTGTCCAATATGAAGACATGTCTGCAGGGCACTATGACATTACCACATCAAATTCTTTTGCATGTCCTCTTCTCTTTCCTCCTCTGTTCATTCCCCTCTTTTTCCACTACCTTTTGTAAAAAAAAACTCCATCTCCTTCCTATTTTTCTTTTTCATTCTTTATTTTTATTTTTATTTTCTTATAAGAGAAACAGGGTGATATTTAAGCCTGTGCAACTGGTTTATTACACTACTTTTTCATTTTTCGCCTATCTTGAGCAGTTACTGCTTTTTCCCATCTTCTGAGCTTCGTGAGATCACTGTTCTGTAACCACTCAGAACCCATCAAAGTTCCTCTCAAATGATGAGGTGATGAGTTAGTCTCAAAGAACAGTATAAAGGACTATTTAAAGTTTTCATATCTCGAGGCAATTTTTATAATGTATTTCATTTAAAGAAATATGTGAAATTTAAAATCAATGCCTGTGTTACTAAATACCAATCAGATGATGGTTATGTATAACCTTCAATTATAGTTTCCAGAATACTTGAAAATTTCTTTTACTTTAGTTAATTTTAAGCAACTAATTTTAAAAGTAACCACTTTTTAAAGAAATAATTGTCTTTACAAAATCTCTTGAACATTTATTTTATCTCATTTATACAACTGCTATTAAGAAATAATTTTCCTTTTATATGGCAATGAATTTTCCTAAACATTACACTTGTACATAAATAGAAAAACAAGCTACTTATGTATCTTATAAAGATGCCTAAATTCTCAATATATACTTTTAATCCTAATATTATCAATCTTATCTCTTCATTAGTATCACAGTTTTATAAATCACGTGACCACTGGCAAACTGCACATGTTATCTGTTGTATTTATATCTTTACATGAGCAAACCAATTCACATATCCCTTACCTATTGTCTGACACATTTTTAAAAACATGTAATGGGTATTTATTTTTAAATTCTATTCATCAGTTGAATGTTTATTTTTTTCTAAAAAAAAAAAAGTGAACAGTAGCAAAGTGTCTCAAGTTATCAAATGCTATTTATTTGTATAAGTTAGAACAAATTTTATTTTATTTTTGCCCCACAGGTAACTTCTATATTTGTTTTATAACAAAAAAGTTATGTGCAGCAAATAAACATTCTTACATATTTACGTTTGTTTTTGTTTACAAGTTAGCAAAATAGTATCCTAAATCTCTGATAAAGAATATTTCTAGGGGCTGGGGAGATGGCTCACTGGAATAAGCACTTCCCTGGCAAATGCAAGGGCCTGAGTTCAATCACTGGTTCTGCCAAAGGAAAAAAAAAAGAAAAGAATATTTCTATCTATATTAAAGGGGAAATCTGCCCAGTGAACTCCATTTTAAATGAATGTTAACTCAGGAACTTAAAGCACTAATAATAAATATATTTGATGGAACATACTATACAGATTATACACCTAATATTTAGGCCATGCTCAATATAGTTCGATAACAAAACATCTCACCTTTTCTGGGAAAATTTGTGTAAAAGATGTTAAGCAAGTACCTGGGACTTCTTTACCCTTGCTCTTAGTTTACTGAAGGGTACTTCTTAGATTAGGATTCATAAGCGCTGCCCACAATATCCAAGTAGGAACACTTCACCAATACTCGCGTGCTGGAGGTCAGCATAGGACAAAGGTTGCATATCGGGTACAGCTCCCCAAACAGGTACAGGGAAGAACAGTGGGGCTCTTCGTCGGTATTTGTCCAACACTGGTTTTGTAGATGGGCTCACCTGTCAGCATTCACTGGCACCAGGCAGAGCAGCCCGTCTAGTTAGGAAGCAACTGCTCAAGATGTCCTTGCACTTTTTGAAGGATAGTCTTTTGAAAATAAATATAAGTGAAACACAAGCAAACAAAAGACAACAGAGTTTTTGTAGGTCCAAAGATCCTTTGTACCAAATGACAAACCTTTGTCTCTTTATGTGAAAAAAATTCAATGCTTTTAGTATTCTTTAAAAATAATGAATTAAGGAGAGGTCACACAGAGTGATTCCTGGCACCTGGCTAGGTAAACCTGAGTTATTTCAGAAATTTACCCTCATTGACATCAACTAGTTACGATAAAAACCAAATGAAATCCTCCAAGCCACTAGACTCCCTACAACTTACATAACTCCCATAAATTCTCTTCTTCAAATATTTACAACTTAAGTAAATAAGCTTAATTTATTGCAAACTTCAGAAACATGAAGCATGGAGTGACTGCTTGAACCACTTTCCCCTCAAGCTGTTCTTCAACAATGGTGGCTAGCAATGCTACAATGTTTAAACATTTAGTCTAAAAGTCTTTAACAGTCTTTATTGAGATACTGGCATTTTGGGAAGTGCTATTACTCCAAGAAGCACCTGTTCATCTCAGTGACAAAAAGGGTATAAATTCTACTGGGTCACAGGAATGTGGCAAAATTTTTTATATAACTGAGACAGTGGCTCCCCAAGGCTTAGGAAAGTGAAGGAAAAATTTTAAGGGTCTGGGTGAGCATTTCTATGTATTTTCTCACATAAGAGTTGTAGATTTGCAAGAAGGCAACATCAAGACAAGCTTTATCTATACTCTGCTGATTAATACAAAATACAATGAAGGAACATTTGAAATTGGGTCATGGGGAACTTGTTTAGCACAACTGTGATGTATATAAAATAGCAGGCATCTCCACTTTGAAGCCACTAGTTAGAAAAGAGAACTAGTCAGTTGTCTTGGTATAACCAGGTACTGGGCTACACTATAACCTTACTGTACAGTTCTCAAGCACAGCTTGTCTCTCCATAAACACCAGACACTCAATGCTTTCTAGAGTTCTTTAACTACTTAAGAACACAGGAACAACACATAAGAGTAAGATGAGCCCTGAAATACTCACAGCCATGGGAAAACATAAGTCAAGCCTTGATGAAATCTGAATTAAGCATTTTTGGGAAACTGGTTAAAACCCATTAATTCAGATTTTATGCCTGCCCTGGACCACAAGACCTACAATGTGTCAACCATATGACGGTTGTAAACTACAAACAACTGCTGGCTCTCTAGGTTTCAGTTCTTAGAACAGAGCCTGTCTCTTCCCTGAAAAGAGAAGGCAAATAAAGCACTCAAAAATTATCAATCTAATTGACTATTTGAAACAAAATCATCATTAATTGGAAGCAAAATCCCTTCTATGGCTTCTCAGTCTAAGGAATAAAATGATCACACTACCTTTCTGGAGAGCTCAAGTTTTCTGCCTCATGGGAAGGAAGGACAATTCTGTCCAAGTTCAATGCACAAAATATTTGGTTTGAGATTTAACACAGAAGGTACTTTTAACATTCTGATAGAAGATGTTAACCATAGAAACATACTGTCATGATTTCATTTGGGTTTATTCAAATCTCAAAAAATTCGGACTGCCAGAAACAGCAGTAACAGGGGCCAGGGAGATGGCTCAGTGGAATATGTACTTCCCTGGAAAGCGGAAGAGTCTGAGTTCAATCCCCGGTTCTGCCCCCCCCCCAAAAAAAAAGAAAAAGAAACAGCAGTAACAAAGTCTGAATTTCATATTCAGATACTTCTACTGGTAGGACTTCTCCCAGTGGAACAGAGGAGCAGCACAGCAGCCTCAAGTTTACAGCCCTAATATTTGATTCTAAAGCAATTACTAACAATCCTTAGCAGAAAAAGAAATAATTAGGGAAATCACTATGGAGGTACCAGAGAGCAATACTACCTTCTCAGGCGAATAGTCTTATGTAGGTTATTATTGTAATACTGTTTGGTTGAGGGGTATCAGTATCAATACTAAGGAAAAACGTCTGCATTGAAAATTTAACTGTTGTGAGAGCCTTTACCTAAAAATGCCACATTGATATTTGGCATTTTTATCCCCTCAAAAGAATATTCTGGGTTTCCCAACTTCAGGGTCCTGAAGTTCTTGGACTCATTCTGTAAAGTTGTAATTGATCCAGTTTGAGGCTGGACCCAAACTTGTCTTGGACATCCAAATAATTTCCTCCTTTCAGAACAAGGAGATGGAGGAACCCACCCCTGCTGCTTTTGCTGTTGATACTGCACCTATGACTGCCAGTACTTTCCACAAGATGCTCGGTACAGGCTCACTAGTTCATGACTTTGTCAGTCAATGCCGCACTGACCATTCCTCTTTGCTGCATGTCACCTAAACTGTACAGTAAGTTATGCAGAGATGGATCCAGGATGTCTACCTATATGTACAAGTATTACATAAATGGATTCTAGTTGAATCTACATGTTTCAATCCATCAGCTAAGAACATATTACATATTGTAATTATGGCAATATTTAATTGTTACCTATTCTGAAAATTTTCTTTTCTTTCTTTCTTTTTTTTTTTTTTTTTTTTTTTTTTTTTTTTTTTTTTTTTTTTTTGCGGAACCGGGGATTGAACTCAGGCTTTTGCGCTTGCCAGGGAAGTGCTTATTCCACTGAGCCATCTCCCTGGCCCCTCTGAAAAATTTCATGTCATGATCACATTTGTTATACCTGAAATTGGATTTATACACATTAAAGAATTACTAGCAATGCTTGCTCACCATTGAACAACATTGAGGAAAGGGGCTGGGGCTACATTTTACTTTATCAGTAACATCTTCAAAGTAAAGTTAAAGCTTGTCTTTTATTGGCGTGGTGTACCCTTTTCTGTGTCCACATTTAAAATGAAGATTGACACAGAAAATGGCTAGGGCCCCTTCTAGTTTACAGTATTAAAAAAAATCAGTTTGAGATTCTCAGGGAAAGTGTGTGTTGTGAAAAATTTAAATCAAAACTGTTGCAAAATAAGCTTAATGGCGAAAGGGGCTTCCGGTTGTCAGGAGGAGTCTATCAGGCGTTCAGTCCTGCTTGGGTTGCAGCTGTCGTTTCCAGGCTCCATTCAAGTAAACCAGTCGTTTGTAGTGGATGTTAAGAAGAATGAAGTTCAGCACATTTGTGGCAACGCAGATGATGCAAAACTCCTTCAGCATAAAGTACAGAATATAATCCAGATACAAAGACCCCACAACAGACATAATAGATGACGTCATGAGGATTAAAGCTGCAACTGCACTTGCTGTTATGCCAAGTAATAATTGTAGCATATAAAATACAAGTCCAGAGACACTGTTTAGCTGGTTTAAATATAGCATCCTTTCCAAAAATGGAACCCAAAAGACCAAGTCCTCAACCCCATCTGGAGAAGAAGGAGGCCAAGCACCTCACTCACAGCCCCAGGTCTTACAGGGATGAGTGCTCTGAGTCGCACTCCTCCTCCTGCTCCACGTGGTAGGCGTAGATGGACAACGGGGTCCCCGTGGGCGCACAGGGCCACCGCGCCACCAGAGCAGCACAGACACTCTCAGCAGTGCGGGCGCCACCATCTCCCCACCCCACCACCTCCGGACCAATTTTAAAAACAAATTGAGAAGAAATTTTCACTAAACTTTTCTCCAGTTGATTATTTTTCCCAATTCCCTAACCAGCATGTTTAGCTCAATTATTTTAACTTTTCATACAAATCATTATTCTTGATTTGAGAAAGTAAGAACTAGTCCTACTTCAAAAATCCTTATATTTGGGTCTTGCAACTGTATCAGATCCTCCTTATGTTAGTATCATTCAGTATATAATATATTTTCATTTCTTCCTCCTTAATTTAAGTCGATGAGAGCTATATGCTTATGGGTATCTTATAGCCCGATGCTACTGCTAATGCATCACTGATGCGTTTTTGTTTTGTTTTGTTTTGTTTTTTTGATCTCTTAGAGTAGAAAAAAAATTAATGAAGTGCACCAGTAATCTCATATTTTTCCACTGAACAACCCTGAAAGAATTCATTTCCATCAAGTGTTAAGTGTTTGCCATCCTTGAATTGTCACCTAGATTATGATAAGTGATGCTTTAGAGACATGTTCACCTACTCTTTTTGAAAGGTGTTTGATAAGATTTCTTCTCAGAATATAATGAAGATACCTGTTAGGTGCACCTTATTTTTCTTGGGCTTAGTAATCTCCACAAAAAAAATCTAAAAGTCATCTTTCTTTTGGTGATATTAGTCATTGTGAGACAAAGATATCAAACAGGTAAGGTGTCAGTGCTATTAGAGAGGTTCTGAGTAAGTGCTTGGTAAGTATATTAAATTATGTGCAAATAAGAAAAGAAATTTAGATAAATAGCATAGTTTTCCTTAATTCCTATGATCTTATAAATATGGCTAAAGTTCCTAAAAAAAGTTTTTGTTTTTCTTTAATTAATCAATCATATTGGTGAAAAAAACATATTTTCAGGAATGAAGAACAGTAAAATATATAGTTTGAGTCCTCTGTAATTGGGACTTTAATTCCCAGTAAAAAATATAAAATGATCCATTAGAAAAGAAATCACATGAATCACATGAGAGCACCTCTCTCAAAAAAAAATTAAAATAATCTTTATGTTTCCCTGGTGTATATAAAAATACAATTTTATACATTTATGTATGCATTTGGGTGTAATGTTTTTCACTCTTTCTTTTTTCTTAAAAAGTATATATCAAATTTAGTTATTTATTTATTTTTGAGTCCAGAGATTGAACTTGGAAATTTGCACTTGCCAGGCAGGCGCTTAAACCAATGAACTATCTCCCCTGCCCCTCTATCAGATTTACAATTTGTTTGATAACTTCTCAATGTTAAGTGACACATACCTATAATTAGTACAACAGGTATTTTAGAATTTTATTAGTAATATTTTTAAGGGATTATGTTAATTGAGATCATTCCACAGTTCAAAATAAAAATTCTTACTACTTTTCTGGGAATGGACATGCACGACAACTATTTGGCAATATAAGAAGAAGCAATCCTCTTAAAGGGGGAAAGAATGTAACCACTTAGCTAGAGAATCACAGCCGGACACTGATTAAAAACAGCCAAACAGTATGGTGTCCCCTATAGAAGGACCTGAAAGAGTAAATGCAATCTTAAAGGTACAGTAGATATTGTGAAAAGAAAAGAAACTGCTCAAAGGGAAAGAATGACTGGGATGAGGAAAGGGTTAAAGGTAAAACAAAGGAAGGGAAAAAAGATGTGTATCTACACAAGATAGCTTGGAGAATTGTACTGCTACTGAAGTAACAGTAAATGTTTAAATTTTCTCTTTTTAATTTCTTTGATCAATTTTGAATGTTCATATCTGGTAATCTGGACAACTAATTTGAAGGCAACATTATGCAATATAGCAATCATTGTTGAATTGTTATCATTTTGGTTTGTGAAATTCTGTGTCACTTCTAATGGTTTTTTTAAACTATGTTTTATCCTCTTAAAAAATAAGGGTGGTTGCTTTTAAACAATAATTAACCAAAATAGTTAAAAATTAGTACAAGGTGACTGAATATGGGAAAGAATATTGGAAAGCCTAACAGCCATAGGCACAGCAGTATATACCAGTCTATCTTCCACTTAAACACACACACACACACACACACACACACACACACACACACTGCAGTGAGATTTGCAAAAGTATCTGTGTTGATGTAAATGATGGAAGTCGATTAGGAGAATGAGAAACTGCTTTGAAAATAGTGATGAACTGTGTAGTCACTATTGTTATTCTGTTATTCTTTAGTTATTGAACATGTTTTATTTTTCATAAAATGAAATTTTTGAAAAGAAGAAAACATTGGCTATGGAGTCATCACACTATTTTTGAGCACTTAGTTCTTTATTTCAGTTATGAAACCAAAAAATTTTTGTCCAGAGAAGGGAGATAAATATAGACCTATTTAGAAAATTTGAAAACCAACTGTCTAGTTAATTTTAGTGGTTTTTGGGACAAATATCTGACACTCAAAATGAAGGAAGGAAAGGTTTATTTAGCTCACAATTAGTGGAGATTTTGGTCCATACTCCTCTGGCTCCAAGGAAAACAGCAGCAGTTTATGGCAGCAAAAAACAAGGAAGAGCAGAGGAGGAGCAGCTGCTGCAGCATCTATCAAGCCTCTCTCTTTCTTCTATACTGACTGCGAAGACCGAAGACTGGAGCTCCTCAGAGCGCCTCAGAGCTGCTGCTTTGAAAATCCGTGCTCTTCCCAAGTGGCATAGCCATCTCCATCAAGCTCCTTCAAGGAAGGGGCCTGCAGAAGCCTTCCTCAGCCCCTTTACATGCCTGCAGAAGCCTTCCTCAGCCCCTTTACATGCCCTACAAGTGCTGAGTCACTCTGGGGTGGGGCCTCCACGCCCTGGGGCAGGGAGTCTCCAGGCTGATCCAGCTCAGCTTCGGACCCCTCTAGTTGATACAGTGTATCAGCTATCACACCCACTCTACCTGAAGGAAGGGAACAGAATGAAATACCCTGCCCCTGGGAGCATATTATTACCTGCAATGAGGTGACAGAACTATTACTAAAGTTACAGTCACAAACTCAATGGAGTAAACTGATGTTTTGCTAAAGAAACAGAATGCTTCTACTTCCCACCAATGATCTTATCAGTGTTGACTAAGAAGTAATAACATAATATTTCCATAAAAGGTGAAAAATTCTCCCTGAGCTGTAAGGAATATAAAAGCAAAACTCTCAGGCTAGTGAGATAGCTCAGCAAACTAAAGTGCCTGCTTAGGCAGATGTAGGGGCCAGGGTTTCAATCTCTGGGCTGCCATACTGGCCTCACCCCTGGGGCACACTGGGACAGCAAATGAGACTGGGTGTGGTGGTGCGCACCTATAATCCCAGAGTTTGGGAGGCTGAAAACAGGAGGATCACTGAGAGTCTGAACTGTACAGTGAGACCCTGTAGACCCTGAAAAAAAAACTCCATGAGATGTTGCTAGATGAACTGAATTCCAGCTGTCCAACAATGGAGAAGATGCCTCCATTGCTAATCCTAAAAGCTAACTTTTAAGTCTCTAGAATCATACAGAAAATGTTCAGCTCTCATGTAAATTTACAAAGTACATAAAAATAATATAAGATATTAACACATTCAATCCACAGGAGATTTTGAAACAATCGGAAATTTAAATTAACTCTGATATGTTCAGGGTTTCAAAGGAAGCATTCAGTAGTAGTATGAAAAGTTCAGCAGAGAACAGAAGTATAAGAAAGAGCCAAATGGAAATATTAAAAATTAAACCAAAATCCAGTTACTGAGATAAAACCTTGAGCACTAAACATCAGTAGACAGTACACATAAGGAAAGAATCTGTGAATTTGAATTTGATAAGTAGTACTTGATTAAACCTTTTATTGTAATCAAGTATACACAATGTATCTAAACATGTACTATGATTTAACATTGTAAGTTTTATACATTTTGGCACCTACTAATCTATTTGTTAATTGGTATGACCGATAACTAACTCCATAGGGAAATAAATGACATTACTGCTGGCCACAGGGGAGTGGAGGAGAACTGAGAAAAGGGAATTAAGAAGTGTTAGGAATACATACCTCGTCTCCAGAACGAAAGTAGTTATTAAGTAAGGTAGACAAATACTGCTAAAATTTTCAAAAAGAAGCAAAATAACAGAAACAAAAAAATAGAATTCATTACAAGTGCAGGAATAAAGCAGAAGGTCTAGGTTAAGTACTTGGAATCCCAGAAAGAAAAAGGAGGAAAGAGAAGAAGTATTTTAAATAAATGACTGAAATTTTAAAGGGATAAATATAAAATGTTTGAACCATAAATCTCAGAGGTAACCAAATAAAATTAACAGAGAGAGACAGAGAGAGAGAGAGAGAAAGAAAGAGATAGAGAGAGTTCTCACAATCAATATGCATATAGATATATCTTTCTAAACTTAAGAAACTAAAATCAAGAGACAAAAGTATCCTGAAGGCAGGAACAATAAAAAGCTATATTTTGTGGAAGCATACAAATGAAGAAATATAATTGACTTCTTGTCAGAAACCATGCAAGCATAAAATATTGGAGTAACACTTTAAAATGCTGACAGCAATTAAAATACTGCCAACTCAGAATTCTTTCTCCACTGAAACTATAATTTTAAGAAGCTAAAAATGAGACTTTCATAATAAAAAATTGAAATAATTTCCAACGTACCTAAATTTTTCAATTTTATAGGCATAAAAGTTATAATACTATATAGAAACTAGAACTCACACATGTATGTGCCTATAACTGGCTTTGAAAATTAAATAAATGATAAAATAAAATTTACTTTTTAATTTTATTCTAATTGAGAGCCAAAAATAACACTAAAGTACTATGTGCTTTTAGCATAAATAAAATGAAAAAGTATCATTAATAGAAAGCATAGAAGGAAGGCCCTGGGGAATTCCTTTTCCATATGTCCCCAGAAAGCTCCTTTGTACTGAAGGCTTGGCTGTCATCTGATGCTGGGACTTTGAGAAGTGATGGTGCCCTGCAGGCTCTACTTAAATTCATTGCATGAACAGACTTAGTAGGAGCTGGGGCCTAACTGGATGACACAGGTCCAAGGTGAGGGCATATTTTCTAAAGTTATATTTTGTGTGTGGCCCATTTCTAGCTAGTTCTTTCCTCTGCTGCACCAGTCACTCATGATTCTGTTTCCCTCAGATCTAAAATTAATGCAACCAGATGATCAAGGACTCAAACCCTGGAAACTATGAAGCACAGGAAAACCTTCCTGCTTTAACTTATTCTCCTTGTTGCAATAAAAGAAGCTAGCACAAGGCAATTTTGAGCGAAAATTGCAGTACATGATTATGGCCAAAACTGTGTTTGAAGGTAACATTTGATCAATTAAAATTGCTAACCAGGGTGTGACAATTTAAAAATATATCAGTAATAAAGAAAACATGGAAACATGATGGGCTACGGTTTGGACATTAAGTGTTGTTTACAGTCCATGTGTGAAGTGCTTAGTCATTAGGATGGTCTTTTGGGCAGACAGTAAGGACTTTAAGAGTTGGAATCTGGGGAGGGGTCTTTGAGTGCTTCCTTCCTTCTCTGCTTCCTGGCTCATGATGTCAGCAGCTTTGCTCTGCCTTGGGCTCCCGACGTGATGTGTTGATGACCACAAGGAGAAAGTAGTAGTGGCCAATTATGGACTGAAACTTCTAACACCATAAATCATCCTTTCTCTTTATAAATTATTTTTTCTGGTGTTTTGTTCTAGCCACAGAAGAATGAAAAACAAAAGATGATAATAAAAACATCAAATTAAATAAAGAAACTAGAAAAATTAGAAAAAATAAACAAATAGTAGAACTATATCAAATTATAGTTAGAAAATGATAGTTTATAATTCATTCTTTATTGTTATATTCGTAAAGTCGGTATAATTAAACAATAGAGAGTGGTAGGGTCAATAGTAAAATAAAACCAAAATTTATATGCTACCTAAAAAAAATTAGAGGTACATATAGCTTAAAAGTAAAATAAATTGCCAAGAAAAATAATTAAAGGATAGTTCTTTTCACAGTATTAATTCAGGCTTTCAAACAAGGAAATTATCAAAGATAGTGTAAAAATATAACTGTGATAAATGTGTGTGCATTTTGCGTGGGTACCAAACATATGAGATCAAAACTTAGAAGCTACTGCAGAAATTAAATTTTATTTTTTTTTAAATTTTATTTATTTATTT
>NW_004524736.1:2006799-2018341 GCF_000260255.1 Octodon degus | reverse complement strand
CAGGGCTGGCTGGCATGTGGTGCTGGGGGATTGAACCGCGGTCCCTGATGCTTTTGCTAAGCTTGTTCTAAGTAGGTGCCCCAGACCACTGAGCCATCTCTCCAGCCCCCAGAAATTAAATTTTAATGTTTATCCATGAAATAATAGAAAAGAAACAACTCATTACATGGTATAAAATGTAATCACAAAATCAGTAGGCTTTTTGAAGACCAAAAGAGGATTATCATTCATTTTGACCTAATTGACATTTTTTAATTGCCAAAATTTATTGTACAAAAAGAGGACAATACATGTGCTTCTCAAATATACAAGCAGTATTAAACAAAGGAAATAATTTTGTCACAAAATAAACTTCGTGAAGGTTAAAAAATGGAATCATATAAACTATGTTCTCAGATAGGAAAAGAAACCAAAGAAAAAGCTTTAAAAATCACCGTATGTCTGTTATTTTTTACTCATTGCTGGAACAAAAAAACGAAGGTGCAAAATTAAGGAAGGAAAGGTTTACTTAGCTCCTAATTAGTGGAGGTTTCAGTCTGTACTTGGCTGGCTCCCAGGCAGAGTGGCACATGGTAGAGACAAGAAGTTCATGGCAGCAGAAAGCAATGAAGAACAAAGGGAAGGGCAGCCGCAGCAGCTTCTAGCAAGCCTCTCTCTTCCTTTCTCGTGGACTGCAAAGACCAGAGCTCTGCCAGGAAAGAGGGAAGCTTCTGCGAAGACCTGAGCTCCTCCAAAGTAGTGTGGCTGCATCAGTCAGGCTTCTCCAAGGAAGTGGCACACACAGAAGCCTTCCTCAACCCCTTTATAAGCCTTTTTAGTGCTGAGTCACTCCAGGGTAGTCCCCGATGCCCTAAGAGCTTGGAATCACCAAGGGGATCCAGCCAAGCACTGACATCTCAAATTGACACAATGTATTAACCACCACACCATATAATTGTAAATTAAACTATACATTTGTAAACGATTAAAGAATAATTCTACAGAGAAATTAGCATTTATTTTGAGTTGAATGAAAATGAAACAAGGATATCTCTTATAAGTAAATTCTCATCTGAAGTTCTTATATTATTAGCAAAGAAAGAGTTCAAATCAAGATAAAATCTAAACATAAAGGATCAAGATTATGGAGAACAAACTTGTAGCAAAAATAATCAGGAAGGAAATATAGATAAGAGAAAAAATAATGAATTGATATTATTGAAAAGAAGTATAATGTAGAAAATATAAAAACCCAAAATTTGTCTTAATAAGAGTCCATTAAAAGTGACAAAACTTTAATTAAATGATCCAGAAAATATGAGGAGATTTACAAATGTCTAATATTATTGAAAAAGAGTCACTTCACATCACACAGACCCGAAAAAGAAACTAAGAGAGTACAAATTAATGTACCAAACATTCACAAGAGAAAAAAAGTGAAGATCAACGAGAAATAGAATGCTTGGATGATTTTCTATATAACTATTAAGTAAATGTAATTTATAGTTAAAATGTTTCTAAAAGTAAAATCTTTAGGCCTAGATGGTGTAACAGGAACTATTATTCAAGATTCAACAAGAAATAGTTCAATCATTTGCTGAAAAATAGAAGATGTAATATTTCTAGTCAGATAACAGCATCATTAAAATGAAAGATAGCACCAGAAGTATAGCTTAGTGTGAGGTCCTGAGTTCATGTGTCTACACCAACACATAACGCCCCCCCCAAAAAAAAGACAGATAAAAGAAGAAGAAACTATATCAGATAAACTCTTTTTTTTTTTTTTTTTTTTTTTTTTTTTTTTGGTGGAACTGGGGATTGAACTCAGGTCCTTGCGCTTGTCAGGCAAGTGCTTATTCTACTGAGTCATCTGCCCAGCCCCAGATAAACTCTTAAAATATTAATGTATTGAATTCAGTTCTACTTCTATCATACCTTCACGAGATTGTCCCTATTTCATTTTGGGTTGCTAATAGATATTTTTAAACTTTCCTTATTCTTTTATTCACCGGTCACCTCTTATGTTACTCCTAAGTATGATGGATATTCTCTCCTCTGGTGTGTGAACTGTACTAGTTAGTTTTTAAACATAAGCTCTTTCATGGTTTTCTATATGAGGTAGGAAAGACTATGTTTTTCACTTTCATTATTATCATATTAATTTAAAATATATTATCACTTCTGTCTTGTTTTCCTCATATTTTGTGATTTTTATAAAGATAAACCATGCGATAGTTACCAGTCTCTGTCTGGTTTAGATCATTTATCATTATGACCTAAAGATACATCAAAGAAGATTTTTAGAGATACGGAAGTCAAAAAGGAAGTAAAAATGCAGAAGATGAAGCATATGTAGTCATTACCTAAAGTAAATATAATTATTATATGTTTTAAGCATGTAACAAAAATAAACAATTATTTAAAAAAATTAAAATATCATGTAGAGGAGTATACTTTTGTGAAGTAATATTACACAGAAAACTAGAAAAAAACAATGAATTTTTTTTCATAAAAGGCAGAAAGTTTTCATCAAATGTATCTATAGTAGTTGACATAAAGTGGGAATGTGCAGTTTCTTGTGTAAGTTCTTCCTATGGATGTTCCAAATGAAAATGTACCTATAGTCATCTTGGTTTTGCATAAAGGAATTATTTGTATTTATTATTCCATTTTTGATGATAATTAGAAGAAAGACAACTTAAATTATGTTAAAAAGCAGATTTATTGTCTGTTAGGGAAGGCCTCACGTCTTGAAGCTATGGCAATTGACATGTGTTAAAAACACCTTATAAAAGAAAAAATGGTTCTATATTTTCATCATTAAAAAGATCCTGTTCAACAAAAGGAGAATGTGTTTTGTTAGACAATGAGTCCAAAAAGTAATCTGGAAATTTTATGAATCCAGTAGAAATGTTGAAGTTTGAACAGATTATTTTTTCTCTTGATACATTGTGAAGGAACCTAAATTAAACTTAATGAGGCATGTTCCTTCATAGAGGAAGAGTATTCTTAATACACAGCTAGGGCACTGCATGCTGGATTTGTTGTTTTTATAAAATGAACTGGTTAACTTCTTGTACTGCTTCCTCTGAAATTATACGTGCAGATCCTTGAGAGTTGAGTTCTGTGATAAATGGACAGCCATGCATCATCCTCACTACCAGTTACCACTCGAGCAGACTTCAAAAGAAAGTTTTTATTAATCCTGGGAGAAGAGAGAGATTCATATTACCTGTCATTCTAGGTTTTTTGAGGAATTAGAAATAGGCACCTGTTATCTTATCAAACATCTTCAACTTGAATTATTCCAATAAGAGAATTACTATCAAAAGACACTAATAGTAATTAACCTGCAGCCTTTTGTCCATGTACATGGTTATTTTGAACAATTTAAAATATAATGCACATACCACAAAATGCATGCATTCCAAGTATAACATCTCCTGGCATCCTATTAATATGGAAAATTTGCTTTAAGCATCTGTTGAAATCAAATTCAGTTAAAATATCAAAAATGTTAAGTGAAGTTTGAAGTATAGGCTGGATTATTCTGTGTGCAAGAAGTATACAAATAAAAAGAGAAAAGTTTGCAGATTTACAAAACATGGGTAATAATGTCATCTACAAGCAAATAAAAATCACAGCCTTAGTGTCACTGCTTGTCCCCAAGAGGCTGGATTCGATCCATTTGGATCCATCACAGAATATCATTTATACAAAGTTAAAACATTTAGAATCATTTTTAGAAAAACAAGTTAAATACTTATAGATTAGAAATGTGTGGTTTAGTTTTTAAATGTCTTTCTAGCTCTCCTTTTAACACCTTAATTCCATTATGGTCTACACTATAATTTGTAGAAATGTTATTTTTGTAACTTTTTTGTTTTATTTTACGATTCATGATGTGGTTTTTCTTGTAAACTTGAGAAGTGCACAGCATATTTCCTGTCAAATGAATTAAATCAACAGTACTGTTCAATTCATGTATGCTTGTACAAATATTTTGCCTACTTGGTCTATCAATTACTAATGGAAAACTGTTGGAAATTCAAATTATAATAGTGTATTCATTTATTTTTAATCTTAGTTTTCTTTTATATACTAGGGTGTTATATCTATTGTTATGCACATATAATTTTTTTTCTTGCTTTTTCAGTACAAAATTGACTTCTCTGGCAGGTGAGATAGCTCCACAGACTAAGCACCTACTTAGGCAAGTACATGACCAGGTTTGATCCCAGCATCACCTGCTGCTCTGGCCCTGCCTCTGGGTGTGCTGAGTCAACTGGGGTGGGGTGTGGTGGACCACCCCTGTAATCCCAGCACTGGGGAGGCTGAATACCGGAGGACCACTAGGAATCTGAGTTGTGTAGTGAGACCCTGTACCAAATACATTAAAAAAAATTTGACTTCTCTGTACTGCATCCTTAGATTTTGTATAGTTACTGAAATAATTGAGAGAAATATGGAAGATGTTTTGCACCAATTTTAAATTAACTTGATTTTTTCTGTGCTTTTCCTGAATCTTTTTGTGCTTTGAGTATTTTAGATAAACCTATTAATAAGTTGTGTAGAATACTATACTTATTCTTAAGAATATAGTTCATTTTAATTTACAATATAAAATTTTAAGAAACCAAAACTATCATACTGTTGAGTATTGTGTCATCACCTAATATTTTTCCCAGGGGATGGCCAAATAGCTCAGTGGATTAAAGCACCTGCAAGCAAGCACAGGAGCCAGAAGCTCGGTCCCAGGGCCTGCTGTGCCAGCCCTGCCCCAGGGGCACCCTGAGATGACAATGGAGACTGGACCTGGTGGCGCATGCCTGTAATCCCAACACTTGGGAGGCTGTAAAGAGGTGAATCACTATGAGTCCGATCTAGTAGTGACATTCTGAACACCCTGTAGACCTTTCCCTAAAATACAGAAGAAAAAGCAAAAGAAAAATATATAATATTGTCCCCAAATTCTTATTCCATTTTTACTGTACAGTAAGTATATAGTGGTGTGGTTCTTGAATGGAAAACTCATGAAATGGTGATTTCTCTAAAACTACAGCTCCCAGGTGGTTCTCACTCTCAAATGAGTTTGCATTCAATTCTCAGCAATCCAGATATTATCACTGAAGTGTCCTTACTGGTTTGTAACTGTAGTCTTGCACTGAAGAGTCTAGGACATGTTCATTGTCATTGTATGGATGAGGGAGATGAATTCCAAGCTCCTGAAATGTCAGAGCTGAATCTAAGCCACTTTCCAAATTTAAAAAAAGACCTTAAAATATGTTTAGTTTTATTTTTAATCCCTATATGCCTTTTTCACCTCTGAATATTAACAAACTATTTATTGGAAAGGAGGGATAATTTGCTTCATAAGAGCAAACAAGTAGTATTAATGTAATTGTGTTTCATATCCCTATCTCCCCTAATGCTTTTCCTAACTTGTTATATTTTTAATATTTTACCAGAATACTACATCCTTTCCATCGCACTCTTTGTTTTGTTTTATTTTATTTATTTTTTAATGTATTTGGTGCAATTCAGACACGTAGTGATTGCCTGTTTTCAGCCTTCCCAGCTCTAGGATACAGACCCGTGCCAACACACCCTGTTTTGTGCTTGGTCTTAGTGGCTGACTCAGCAGGCCCAGGGGTGGGGCCCATGCATCACACTTTCTTAAACAATGTGCCTATTTCAGGGCCAGGGGGAGAGCGTAGTAGAATAAGCGCTTGCCTGGCAAGCACAAGGGCCTGAGTTCAAGCCCCAGTTTGGCCAAAAAAAAAAAAAAAAAAAAAAAAGCCTATTTCCTTTAGGTGTTATAAAATTTTATTGTGCTTTTTTGGATGCTGGACATTGAACCTAAGGCTTTATTCATGCTGGCAACATAGTGTACCAGTAAGCTACACTAAATCTCAGCCTCTAAAATGTTTTCCATTAATATGGGTAGTACAAAGAGATAAGTATTTTTAATCCAAGTTTTTAATTTTTTTCATTAAATGTATGGTATAATTACCTTCAACACATTTTCTTTTATTTCTCTAGTTAGATAACATTTAATATATACAGTGCATTGTATAATTACAACATCCTTGTTCCTCTTGAAATAAATCTTGAATGATGGCAGATTTTTTATTTATGTATTCTGATCTTCCAGTCCATATTTAATTTCCAGATCTAATCTTTATTTACTCATGTATACTCTGAATAAGGACTACCTGGAGACAATATTTTAATTTCATGTTTTCATTTTTATAGTATGAAACTTGTTGGCTTTCATAGAATATATAATTAAAAATGTTTTTTTCAAGAAGACTCTGTTTTGAAAGATACAATATTCACAGAACCACCTATTCTCAATTGACTTTCCAGTAAATTAATGTGCCTGTTTTGTAAATTGATGTGTGGTTGTAGTATTTCACAAAGGTATTTATTCATAATGTGTTTGTGTTGCCCTGAATGGTATAATCACGGTTCATCTCACTATGTGTTATAGATGGCAAGTACAATTTTTTCCTTTTTTCTTTCTATGGTACCAAGGATCAAACTCAGGAATGTGCACTTATTAGGCCAGCGCTTATGCTGCTGAGCTATCGCCCTGGCCCTAAAATCTTTCTAATTCACTTTTGTTTCTATCAGTCAGAGAATAAATCTGTAGGCAGTCTGGAAAGTAGTAGAAAAATTCCATCCTATCACTTAGGTTTTCCAGTTTACTATTATTATTATCATTATTATTTGGGAGTATCTAGAATATCAAATGCAAAAAAATATTTTGAGGAAACTCTTTTGCATTAATAGAACCAGAATTATGTACAAAATCTTTATTTTGATTGCCATCATTATTTCTATTGTCTTCTAAAATAAGGTATTTATTGTTTATTATATTCAGAAATATACACTTAAAATCAGCAGAATATAATAGCTTTGTTGCTTCCATTTCTATCTTGCAAAATTACTGCTATTATAGAACAGAGAATATTGAGAAGTGACAGATTCTCTAATAAGTGAATAACAAAATAAATTGAGTCATATTTTTCTCTGAATGCTATGAAAGTACAGGATTGAATACCGAACTCTTTTGGCCATTATCATTGGAAATTGCATAAGAACAAGTTGGATACTACATAATATCCTGAGCTAAAGAGAATTAAAATTGCTTCACAGAGTTATCCTGTAATGGGCTTAATATAACAATATAAATGAAAATTAAAATAATAAGCATGCTGGTCTATGAGGAAATGTTAGATTTATCAATGGAGATTAAATCTGATATCAGAAGACAACAAAATAAATTCATATTGGGATATACTCTCAAAACAAGATAAAATTAATTATGAATTATTGCTTCCTAAAGAATACCCTTTAGGGAGAATATCTTGTTTCAAAAAATATGAATACGCATATGTGAATATTCACAGACACACCTACACTCACACACACACCTGCTCAGAAAACAAAAATTAAAAGATACAATGATCTTTATATTGGTTTCAGAAAAAACATAAATTAAAATCTAATGTGCATTATATTTATGTGAATTTTAAATGACATTCTGTGATAAAATATTCAATATATTAAAAGGTTATGAATACCTTAAACAGCTATGTATTGTCTTCTATGAAGTCACATAACCGGTATTATTTGACTTATTTGTTGCAATGTTCCAGTAGTCTCTATTGTCCTGATGTGGTGAACTTCTTACCAATAAGTGGCACTGTCATAGTCTGCTTTTAGAAGACAATTAGCCCTTACTTTATATGAATTATGGTGCTTACTTACATATATATATTTACAAAATTTTTCATACAACCCTGGTGGTGCAAATTGATCAATTAACTTGTAAAATTATAGATGTATAAATATGTAATTAATAAATCTATAAGCTTAACTAATTTATGACTAATATATATATTTCATACAATTAATAGCACTTCTGTATGAAAACATTGAGCTAAACAAATTGTCTTACAAAATTCTAATTATAGGTATCATTAGATGTGCATTTTTCATTTTACTTCTGCCAATTGAGAAACTGTATTGGTTTCTCTCCACCCGTGTTTTTCTTGTTTTCTTTAATATCATCAGATATTATTTCTATGAAATAAATCTTGGAGACATCCCAAGCACTTTGAATTCTCCTTTTATCTTAGACACATTTATTAATCTTATATCAAAATCTGGATTGTTTATTTACTAATAAATTGTGTTATTAATTAAATATAAATATTTTCTACTTGCTGCTCAAAATATCTATCTGTACACCATATTCATGAAAATTTTATTTGTGTTTATCTAAAACATATTTTTCCAAGATTCTGTTCACCGGCTTTCTGACTCTGTTTTTTTTTTTTTTTTGCAGAACCAGGGATTGAACTCAGGACCTTGCGTTTGTCAGGGAAGCACTTATTCCACTGAGCCATCTCCCTGGCCCCATCACCAGCTTTCTATTCCTGTGACAAGGTATTGATAAAATCAACTTCAAAGGGGGAAAGTTACATTTTGGCTCCCAAAATGTGGGGATATTCATATATGCATATTCATATTCAGAGATTTCTATAGGTGACTGGCTGGCTTGATTGTTCTCTGCCCTGCTTTGATAAATGTGTATTCTTTAAGTAGCTCCTTGTCTCATCTGTTAAATTCATAATTGTGTACCTCAGGTAATTAACTCTATGTGTAGACATGAGTATATAGTAAATTTTTTTAAAATTAAAAAGTATAGTATATAGTGATTTAATCAGACATTAATGGAACTTGCACTATATGGAATTTGTGGTCATAATTACTATGTGGTTGTGAACCAAACTCAGCTGACTCTGAATATCTGTGAAAGTATGGTTCAGCTTCACCAATCAGCCACATGTCTTGAAAGCAAACTCTGAGGGCAAGGAAAAGCACTGTCTATATTTTATGACAATACTAATTCCAGTTATTGAAATAAAATGTTCTAGTTAGTGTTTGCATCCAACAGTAAGCCAGGATTATTATTGTGTACTTTGAAGTCAAGTATAGTTTGGAAGACAATGAAAAAATTTTAGTTAATAATAGATAAATTGACTTGTACTTAAAAAGCAAAAGTTATGAAATAGGTCCTAGGAAAGTGAATTGGGCTATCTTTCCAGGTTCTTGGTTGAAATAAAATATTTTCTTAGTTAATGGAAACATAAGAAAATAGCAAATGCAAGTTATTCTTCAAGTTTTTATGTGTTGCCCAACTCTTTTAATTTATAACAGTCATATCATGAGGTCAAATAAAAAGTTACAAAGAAGTCATGGATGTGAACCAAGTACTTAGTAAATGATAAAAGTTTAAAAACGTACAGGTACATCAAATATTATTTGTAGTAGATATCTTATATTAATTGCTTCAACATTATTTTATATGTAACGAAGTATAGCAGGACATTTTGAAATAATGTAGTTTGGGATTTCCACTTCAAAATTTTTAATACTACATGCCTTAGTAACTAAGCATCATCCTAAGAATGTATGATTTATGTATTCAAAAATATTAGAATTTTCAAACCAGATCCATTGCAAAATAAATCATTGTAAACCTATACTATGTGGTTAAATTTAACTTGTGTATTTTTATCTTAAATGGCATAACATTGGGTTCCAATTCATCTCATTCTTTTCTATTATAATTTTGTATTTTAATATAATACTAGCCAGCTAGATGTCTTAGTAGCTGCACATGTGGAATACAGAAAGCAATATTTGTACTTACCGACTTGCCAGCAGACAGCAAGGGGTTCGTACCTGTGCAAAAGTGTCAAACCAGGATTTTTACCCATGTAATGCTTCGTCTAAGTTTTATGTGTGTTTACCTTAGCATTATTAGGGGTAAAATATACCCACATTATTCTTTGTTAAATAAACATGTACTTTATCATAATAGAATGTTGGTATCATTCACAGAAGCTGGGTTTAAGGAAAAAAAGAACTCATCTGTGCATTCACCCACTTGGCAGACAAATGACAAGGTGTGTACAGACACTCCATAGGAGGAACAGGTGTACATTTAGAATTTTTTTTAATAAAGCTTACTTTTGATTTTTGTTGTGGAAGTACCATAATTCAGTACAATGGCATGTGAAAAACAGATTTTCAGATCAAATTAAGGAGGTCAAATTAAATCTTCAGGTGACTTGTGCATGGATGATGACACTTGCCATGTGAGCCAAACTTCCGGAGACAGTGAAATGGAGCAAGAATGCACTAAACAGACACGGGAAGTAAGACCCTCCTGATTCAGATGACAAAGAAAAAGCAAGATCGGGATATATCTGACTCTCTTAAACGGAGCAAATTTGTCACACAGCCAAACAGGATGATCCGATGTTAGAACGACATGTGAAAATAATAGCGAAGATGTTACAAGGGGTGAAGCCTAGTGGATGGAATACCAGCAATGCCAATTTGTGTTGAAAATAGATTGTAACAGATGAAAAGCCACGTGATGTTGTGAAATACAAGTAAAACAACTCTGCAGGTACCAATAGCCACACTCAGAAATGTATTTATTATGACACCTCACTAGCTGAACTAAAATTTATTCATAGGTCTGTTGCACTTAACGGGGATTATCACGGTAATGGCAGGAATGTAAATGACTTATGGATGTAAAACAATTATGGCTGTGGTCTTGAGGTTTATAAAATGACAATGACAATGACAATGACAATGACAATAAGGAGATCGTGTGTCCTTTAAAATTGCCTGAGGTTTGTTGATAAAATCACCCACCTAGAATGAAGAAGGAGTAATAATCTGGTTGTTATCCCATTATTTCTTTTTTTTTTTTCTTTTCTTTTTTTTTGCAGAACCAGGGATTGAACTCAGGCCCTTGTGCTTGTGAGGGAAGCACTTATTCCACTAAGCCATCTCTCTGGCCCCTGCATTATTTCTTTATTGTTTAAGAATTTTTTGTTTCAAGAACTGGTGAAGCATTTTACACAATCTCTGAATATGTGACTATTGATGAACATCTTGCAGCATTTTCTGGTCACTGTAATTATAGGCAGTATATTAAGATGGAGTGGGGTTTACAGTTGAATAAAGGGAAGGGAACAGAGTGAACTCAAGTCCTTTGCTTGTAATTGGACTAAAAACTTGACAAAATTGAAGCCTGAGGTAGTCACTGTTTACAACAAAATCAAAGGCAGTAGATGTTGTTGATGAGTTATGCAGCAAGTATGATATTACTGGAAACACAAGGCATTGGTCAATGGTTACTTAATCCAAAAAGATATGTCATAAATAGTTTGATAGCTTATAACAAGTGCGAAATATCATGCTGAACTTTCTTAAAGATTTGGGGATGGAATTCATAGGAGACCTCATATACATAAGAGGATAAAAAGTTTTCTGCTCAGAGAACTACAAAAAAAATTGTACAGCATGCTGGTGAGCTGGCAAATGAGTAGGCAGGTGCAACATCACAAAGACCTACTATGACAACAGGAGAAGCAAAGGATGTCAACTATACAAAAAAGAACAGCAACAGGAGTATGGTCTCTCTGTCTCCGTCTCTGTCTCTGTCTCTGTCTCTGTCTCTGTCTCT
>NW_004524736.1:2005868-2006449 GCF_000260255.1 Octodon degus | reverse complement strand
TTTGGTGGAATCGAGAATTGAACTCAGGGCTTGCACTTGCCAGGGAAGTGCTTATTCCACTGAGCCATCTCCCCGGCCCCTTCTGTATGGTTTTTCTTTTTCTTTTTCTCTTTATAATAAAAATGGACAGGGAGTTCCGGGAGCCCCCAGACCCAGTCCTAGTCCAGGTCCGGTGAGTGTGCGGAGAGTTTCCTGCTACCCTGCGCCAGTGGGACCAGTCCCAGCCCAGGCGCACCGTGGGCTGGACCCTCTCCCAGACCCTCGGGCCACCCCCCACCACTCCGCAGTGCCTCCCCCACCCCTCCTGCCCAGTAGGAAATTCTGCCGACTTCCGGGAACTCCTAGACCAGTCCTAGTCCAGGTCCGGTGAGTGTGTGGAGAGCTTCCTGCTACCCTGCACTGGCGGGACCAGTCCTAGCCCAGGAGGCAGGGTGGGCCGGATCCTCTCCCACACCCTCCGGCGGCCCCCACCCCTCTGCCATACCTCCCCCATACCGCCCGCTCAGTAGGAATTTCTGCTGACTTCCGGGAACCCCCAGACCCAGTCCTAGCCCTGGTCCGCAGCAGGAAGGAGCTGAGCA
>NW_004524736.1:1998300-1999271 GCF_000260255.1 Octodon degus | reverse complement strand
GGCCTTGGGTGTGACAAACTAAAGATTATTTTTATGGTAGATTGCTATCTATTTATGTTAGAGTTCACATGATTTTTTATTTCTGTTATTGTCTTTTAGGTTTTGTAAGCAAGAAAACAGCTGATGTGACAATGTTGATCTCTATTCTAAATACTCATTGAATATTTGATATTTTATTTTATTGATACCTTATTTTTCTCTAAGTGCACATGTACAGTATATAGGAAGCTCCTGACACAAGGCAAGAGAGGTGACAAGAGCAGCCTTCCACATAGGAAAGAAAAGCTAAGCACACGTGTTGTCAGTGTAAGCAAGATGTATGCAAGAGCATGCGGGTGTTATGTGTTAAGACAGCCTTGTGTGACATTTGAAGCATAGATTATTTTTGTTGTAAAGTTGTTTGATGTTTTCATTTTAACTCATGGAATTTAGGGTTTTTTAGGCAAGTACATATCTGATGTGAAAATGTTAATGTTTCTTCTTAAATGTGCAATATATCTATATAAGAATTTAATGCTTTCTTTTATTTGTACCTTATGTTCTTGATAAATACAGATTGAATAATATAATCAGAATCCTAACAGAGAAGCAAGTCCAGTGAGATGTCAAGTATGTCCTATCAAAAGACCAGGAAAGCAAAACACACGCTCTTGTGCTAGTGATGCATACGTGTGGAATATGCTGTTGTCATGTGTTAAGATGATCTTAAATGTAATAATTGAAGTAAGGATTATTTTTGGTAAAGTTTTAGTGGTATGTTCACTATAGTTCACAAGGAATTTATTAGTATTGTTGCTTTTTAGACTTTGTGCACTAAAAATGTCAATGTTAAAAATTTTGATGCTTTTGATAAATTTTAAAATTCAAGAATTTATTTTTTGGTATTTTTCTTGTTAAGTACTCACTGTTTAATATAATATAACTCATAGAATTAAAATTAATAAATCATGGACATAAATACACAAAGAATA
>NW_004524736.1:1996138-1996957 GCF_000260255.1 Octodon degus | reverse complement strand
ATGTCCTCTGCACTTATTATGCGTGGGCTTGGAGTCTGAGATTGCATTTTGCTCCTGCTTGCTGTCATTTTGTATAGCACTGTCTTCTGACCTTTGTTGTAAAGCTTTGGTGCAGTTATAACCTTATTACCTACTAGAATTTAGGTGGAGATCTACAACGTTTGAATTTATCCAGTTTTGTCTGGCTTGGGTTTGGCTGCTGTGCTCAGCTTTTCCTGCTGCAGCCATTGGTAGTGAACCTGTTGTGCTCTTCTGGCAAGATGTTCTGCTCCTGGACTAGCTGGGTGGTTCTGTCCCCTACTCTCTCTGCAGGGACTGCAGCTGGAGAGTTTCACCCCAGGCCCGTGTGCCAGGCCTGAGCTGAGTCTGAACAGGACAAGGGGTAGTAGGAGAAAGGGAAATCTCTCCAACACATTCACTGGGCCTGGGGTAAGCCTGGATTGGGGGTTCTCGAGAATGTGGCAGAAGTTCTCACTCACTGGGCGGGCATGGGGGGGTGAGGCGGGGTAGGGTGGATCCCAAGGGTGCAGAAGAGAGTCTCACTCACACTGCTCCTGGGTTTGGACTGACAGGTCCTGCAGGCAAGGTAGCTGGAAACTCTCCCACACACTCACTGGACCTGAGCTAGGGTTGGATCTGGGGGTCCCGAGAACATGGCAGAAGTTTTCCCTCACTCAGTGGTCATCTGGCAGGGGCTTCAGCGTGGTGGTGGGGGTCCCAAGGGCACGGAAGAGAGTCTTACGTTGCATCTGGGTTTGGACCTCCACGTCTGGCAGGTGCAGGGTAGCTGGAAGCTCTTCCACACACTGGAATACTTTC
>NW_004524736.1:1993477-1996038 GCF_000260255.1 Octodon degus | reverse complement strand
GGCATTAATTGTATTTTTCTTCAAAACCTATATGATTCATAAACTCAAAAGCACAAAAAAGTAGCTCTCATTCTATCACTCCTCCTTTGTCTCTCTGTCTTGTTTTCCTTTAAATCTTTCTTTTTATGTCACACATATTTACTCAGTCACTCATTGTAAAGGTGGCAATGTAAATGAGCTATGAGAATCTGGGCATTCTGTTTTTCTCTGTTATTTGAAATAATTAATAAGTTTTGGTTTTCAGAACAGTATAAATTATCCAAAAATCTTGTAACAATTGTAGAAGAATTTACTCACAAAATATTCTCCAGTAAGAAATATAGACATTGTGGTATTTTACTATATCCAAGTCCATCCTTATATTTAACTGTCTGGTTATTTAGAAAACCATAAATTGTGCATGTAAGGCATCTGTGAAGATGAGAAACTAGCAGAGATCAGGAATGGAAAGAGAAGCTTGAAGTGAACTGCCACCATTTCCTATGCAAGAAAATTGAAATGAAAAAGGTCAAAAAAATAGCTTGGCTTCCAGAATTGGAGGCCTGAAAGTCCACAGTGACTGTCTGGGTTTTGCATGGTAGAGGATCCAGTACCTAGATAGCCTAAGAAGATGGAAGGTGTAGAGTAAGAGACTTCACAGATGTAGCACCAGTCTAAAGTCAAAAACCTAGGATTGGGGCTAGGGAGATGGCTCAGTAGAATAAGCACTTTCTTGGCAAGCACAAGGGCCTGAGTTCAATCCCCAGTTCTAAAAAAAAAAAAAAAAAAAAAAAAAGGACCTAAGATCACATTGTAGAGTCACTCATGCAAGACTTTACCAGGCAGCTGCCAAAACTGGAGAATGATGGGCAAAGGCTGTGGTACATACTGGACCTCTTCTGAAACAGGAACAGTTCCTTCTTTCTCTTTTATTCCTATGCAGGTCACAAGCCTATTTGTGGTGCTACTCATATCCTAGTTATGACTTAGCCCTCAGTTTGCTGTCCTATGTTACACTTCAGTCATCTGCACATACACCCAGGACTGTGCTTTAATCATTTAGTAGGCATTTCTTAATTCATTCTAGGTGACATACATGATTCATGGTTACAAATTCTCCTCCAGAAGTTACACTGATATTACATGACTCAGAATCTTCATAATAAATTGTAATGACAATATCCTATAGGGATTAAAGTTGCTATATGAATAATTATATGTTCTAAAGCAGTACATTCTAAAAGATGAGAGATTATCTCTCAGGAATGAGGGGCAAATGTCTGATATATCTTTGGAAAAAATTAGTCTTATGACAGTTGAATAACATTTATTTAACACAAAAGTAGGCAATAATATGCAAATATAGGAATGAAAATTACATAAAATATTTAGTAAATGAATAGAAAATGGATGATATCAATAAAAACATCCATAATTTATTTAAATATTAATGGAGTACTGCAATCAAAGTCTGGATATTGGTAAAATGATTGAAAAACAATGTTACCCAGTCATGGTACCTACCAGAAACAAACTAGCTTCCAACATGTAAGTCGAGAAAAATAAATGGATAAAATTGTGTCATGTTAATTATAACCAATTGATAATTGATATGGTTATGACGATGTCGTATTTATTAACATAACAGACTTGATGACACAATTTGTATTAGAGACAAGGTGATATTATATAATAAAAGTGTCAAATCTTCGCAAATTTAATTACAGGCATTTATGCATCTAAATGTGGCTATTTGATTAATTCAAGTCAACAAACTTAGTGGAAACACCATGGGTGATTTCCACATAAGTATTCAATTCTTGATCTAAAAGTCTTCATAACAATAACTTTTCTTTCTGTTATTCAGACCATAAAAGCACAAGGTAAGAGCTGGTCCTTTATTTGGAGACTGTCACTGCATATCCACATAGATCTAGATCCTGAGCAAGGAATAGAGTATTATTATTTTATAAAACTGCTACTTGGAAGATCATTTGCTCTTTCACATATTCTCTGTGAAATGTTATTATTACAAACACCATGACTGGAGAAGTTGGGATTTAAGTATATTTTCTTCTTACGTATATCATTTTCTCAATTTATCTTGGTTTGATGTAATATTTAATGGTGAAATAATGAAAACAAATAGTTTGCTGATCAAGCTTTCAAGAAAAATAAACACAGAAGAAATGGATTGTGATGTTATTTGATTTTAGCATGAAAATTATGATTTTGAATTAATATCGTTTCTGGGAATTCTTGAGAATTTATTTCTATCCTTCTCAGATTTCCTTCTCCTTTCTTCTCACACTAGTTCCTGACATCAAGAGAACATAAAGCTAGCCTTGCTCAGTATGACAAATCAGCCCATTCTCTCCCTGAATCTTTGTCTAGTTCAATATCATAGGGAATAATGCTCTAGATTTTTTAAATTTTCTAAAATTTCTATTTTCTACAATTTCACCCAGAATATCATTCCACTCAAAATACTTAAGAACATTAACCATCCAGCAGAAAAGTATAAAAATTAAAGCCAATGGGCCAGGGAGATGGCTCAGTGGAATAAGTGCTTCCCTGGAAAG
>NW_004524736.1:1987978-1989390 GCF_000260255.1 Octodon degus | reverse complement strand
AGAAACAAGCTTAATTTAATATTTTCTTTAAAAATGGAAAACATTTGAATTTGTTCTTGCCCTCTTGTTATCTTTTCTTTCTCTTCTTCAATCACTGAACTTTGGAAATGTCAGTGATGATGGTCACAGAGTTAACAAACACAATATTGTACCAGATGTACATTGTAAATTGTACAGAAAATGTTTGAAATTAGATCTCTAGTCACTGTGTTGAAAAGATTTGTGTATATTGGAAAAATAATTGGCAGTTGTAATATTTAATACATAGAAACCGATTGGAAGTTTGAAGCTAGACACAATAGATGAATTATATGACTGCATTCATGTTGTTTATTTTTGTGGAGCTGGATCCCAGAGCCTTGTGCATGCAAGGCAAGACCTGTACCACAGAGCCACATCCCCAGCCCACAAGTTATATACTGTAAAAAGGTGAATTTTATAACATGGATTGTATCTCAGTGAAGGTATTCTAAAATATGGAAATGTTACATGTTGTTATTGTTTAAATTCAGCATTTTAAGATAGTGTAATCATTATATTTGTATGTTGAGTTTTCAATAATTTCAACACATTGCTTTCTGGAAAATCCCTCCATCTTTAATAGTTGCATTGCAAGTTGTCACTTTCAAAGATAGGTATTCAAAAAGACTCTGGATTTTTATGGTTTCCTACTAATAGCAACTATGTACTTCTTTTAAGAAGAATGTAAATACATAGATACCCAAAGATGAATACTAACTTTGCTTGCTATTGAAATCTCCACTTTCATTTTATTGCTCTGAAAATATTTTAAGACATTCTACTGTGCTCCTTGCAATGCTATTTCATCCATGATATAAGGTAATACTTACCCAGAAGTTAAATTTGCAAAACTCTTGGTAGTCTTTCAACTTGTAATAGATTTTTTAAACAATTACTTTATAGCGTATTTATGCTAACAATACTTAGTGGTTTTTTTTTTTTTAATTTTGTTTTGTTTTTGCTGGCTCAGCCTGCCCTGAAGGTGGGTCTAACTCGGCATGTGGTGTCCAGGATTGAACTATGGTCCCCTACACCCACCTAAGCTTGCCTAAGAAGGTGCTTTAGAGAGCTGAGCTATCTTGTCAGGCCAATATTCAGTTTTGAGTTTCAGCTTTGCTTCATAAAATAAAGTAAGCTATATGGGACTTTCACTTGAATCAAAAAAGCTTTCAAAGGAGGTGTTATTTTGCTTTTATGATTTAGTAACTTTAAAAATGTAGTGTGGCATTCCAAACCTAGGGAAGAGAGCTCAGTGAGAAGTAATGATAAAATACTAGACATATGAAAGCATTGTGAAAAAAGCCAATAGGATATAATTATTATCAATATTATTATAATAGATGGATTATATTAGAAAGTAATAATAAGATGGAAGTTCAATGAAATCACAA
>NW_004524736.1:1984039-1987878 GCF_000260255.1 Octodon degus | reverse complement strand
ACATTGCCAGTGAAGTGGAAAACCCAATACTATTATGGACTACTGGATTCTTTTAGAATATTTTGCTGAGTTAACACACCTATAATATTCAAATAACAGAACTTAACAAAAAAGAGGGATACAGGTAAATGTCCATTTTGTATCTGTGTATTCAAAATGGCTAGGATAGATATATAGTTAAATTCTCTTAATGAATAGAGTGATTTGTTCTAATGGTGTATGTAAATAGGATATCATGTCCGCATCTTGCACATCAATTAACCACTAGGAAGAATGTATGCAATGTGTTTTAATTATTGAAACTGTCCTACCAATTTGATTTGAAAAAAAAATACTTAAGAACAAGTAGCATTATAATATTCCCTCATGCTAAATTAGTAAATTCTGAAGGTTATGATACATGTGTTGAAATAACATGAGCCATGATTGAATAATATTCATTATGTTCTAGGAGGAGAATTTCACATGAAAGTCAATACAGTCATCTTATTCTAAAAGGCACAATTGTCAATAAATTAGGCATGATACAATGAAACAATTAAAAGTAGGAAATTTTACCAGGATGTGGTGGTCTCACTGATGGGTACTTTGATCCTCTGCATCAGTTGCTTACTAGTTATAGGCATCTACCTTGGCATAATAGCACAGGGGAAACTATAACTCCTTCTGATGTAATGAGCATTAAGTGGATTATATCAAATCATTTCTATAGAAACCAACATATTAGAAGTTCTCAGAAAATGACACCATTGTGATTGTCACCTTCATTGTCATTCATCCAAACTCTTAAATTACCCTTATTTACACAAATTACCCTTATTTTATATCAGAAAATTGAGATCTTAAGAAGTTAGCAAATCACATTTCATATAGATAAAAGGAAAAAATACCAGAGTTGCCAAAATATGTCCTTCTAGAACCAGAATACTAGTTTTTAGTTTGAATTTTTATATAAAATTACTACAAGTACATTTTGAGTAAGAGAAACAAGTTCAAATGTACATAAATTCATGCAAATAGTATGATTATTCTTTAACAAAATCTATAGCTATAACTTGCTCTACTTCTTTGGACATTTTTATAATTTTTATTTATAAAGCCAGGCAAGGAAGAAATATTGATTTTCACCTTCCTCAGGTATCAATTATCAGAAACTTTTCTGTCTATAATTTAACTGCCTGGATATCTGGAAAAATAATTTCAACCATACACTACCTGGCTAAAATTAAACCTTGTGTAAGGCTCTGAATATTTCAGTGTACTTTTTATGTTGTATACCTACAATAGTTCATTTTTAGGAGAGATCATTAGTATACTTATGTGTATCTAAACAGTACATAAAAGTCCTACAAGATCTTGAATAAAAATACATTATACATTTGTGGAAGTATTCAATGAAAGAATGGTACTAAAGTAGAAAATATTGATATCAAAATTTTAGTAAAACTCAATAGTAAGCAGCATGCTGTGCATTGTACAAGAACTCAATATCTAAAGATGTGGTGAAACCTGATCTAAAACCTCACATGGATACATCTTTAAATGGTATTTGCAGAGAAGGCTACAAAATAAAATGAAATGAACCAAGTACTGATATGTGGAAGAACAGAAAAATCTGTTATACAAGTTGGATCCTAGATCATAGAGTTTAAAAAACATGGACTGAAGGAATTTAAGGCTTGACAGTGAAATGATTGTAGTTATACTGAGAAAAAAAAATTAGTATGCAGTCTACATGGAGTACACCTTGAAATGGCCTTCCAGTCACAAATGCAAACAATTGTTTTATTTTATTATTGACCTAAAATGTTTTATTAACTGTAGTCTATAGGTCAGTATGACAAATGATGTAGGCACAATAAGAGCAAATGAAGTGATATCTATATACTCATATTTGTTGAGCCACTATTCGCAATAGCTAAGAAGTATAAATAATGTTAGTATCTACAAACTGATGAAGAAAATGTGTTGAAAACAATGGAATAACACTTTCTTTTTCTTTTTGGAAAGTGATGTCAATATTTTTCCATAATTTTATTGGGAAATAAATAACAATAAGACAGTTTCAAATCAAATTGGCAGGACAGTTCCAATAATTAACACATTCCACACTGTCCTCCTAGTGGTTATTTGTTTTACAGCATGCAGACATGCTATCCTATTTACATGCACTATTAGAACAACTCCCTCTATTCATTGAATTAAGAGAATGCAGCTATATATCTATTCTAATCATTTTGAATACACAGATACAAAATAGTCATTCATCTACATCCCGTTTCTTTTGTGCAGTTCTGTCATTTAAATATTATAGGTGTGTGAACTCAGCAAAATTTTCCAAAATAGTCCAGTAGTCCATTAGAGTATTGGGTCTTCCAGTTCAATGCCAATGTCAAAGGTTGTTGACCTGAGTGCCCTACAACTCAGCATAACAACACGGCTTTACTTCTTATACTTTATTCTTATACTTTTCTGCTGGATGGTTAAGACCAAGATAAAGCAAGAACTATGTAACAAGAATTGTAGCTTTTGTATCTGATAAGGTCAGTCAAATCCCCTCAGGAATTATTCTGAGACCCTGTACCTCAGATTGTAAATCTTTTGTCATTTTTAGCCATGTGGATGAGTCACGCCATTGCTTGGCCAATGTGCTCTCTGTGAAAGTCTGAGAGAATGTTTTCTCTCCACGTGACTCTCCTTAGGCACACTCTACATCATCAGTCACATTCCTCATTGGACCCATAATCTCTTTGATCAAAAGATGTGGAACAAAACTGAGTTACATGATGTTACAGTACAAGTTCTCATATGTCCCGAGTCTTAATTGACCTTGGAAGGCTAGGGACAAAATGTTGGCTTTTCTTGCACCCCTCCTTTTTCTCTAATTTTTGATCTGCAAACTTGGGTTGTTAATCCTCCAGAAGAGAAGCTTATTGTTAATACCATACAACCTAGACTGTTGAGCTTAACCTCACTATCTGTCTGAATATCAAAAATCTTAGGCATAACACGGAATAGGTACTTTTCATCAAGTATTGATATGTTAAACTTTAATTCCCTACAGAATATGACAAAAAATTTAAAAAATTAAATTATTTTCAAAAAATAGGCATAAGGAATTATATATGTTTATACATAAGTCCAGAAATCTAACCATATACAACATTGTAGCAGGACAGTTCCAAAACACTCCTTTTCCTGTCTCCTGCCTTCATTCACCAGCCCCTTCCATTTTAAACAAACATATACTAGAGAGACAGCATGGAAGCAATTGGCATGTCATGACAAGGAGCTTGTATTCAGAAGACCAAAGTGACAGGCACTCCAAGCATGAATCTACTATTACAAATTGCCATCTTTAGTGCAGTTGCTTAGTTCACAGGTGACAGGATATATAGTTAGTCAGAGTGAGAGTCCTTCCAATTAACTGCTAGATTTGAAAATCTTCTGAAGATTCTCAAGATCATTGCATTACCCATCTTGTACATACAACTGTAAGGCTTGCCACTGTCATGTTTCCTAGCTCCTCTCCTTCCTCTCTCTTCATTGTGTAGTCCTCAAATTCTTGTTTCCTTTTAATTGTATTATAACTTTCTATTCGTATTTCTTCTTTTGAGTACTTATATTAGGGCAACTATATGATATTTACACATGTGTGTCTGTTTTATTTCACTTATGAGTGTATCTTCAAGTGGCGTGTACTTCAATATAAAGGCTTTGAGTTTATCATTCTTTATATCTGAGTAATACTCCATTGTATAAAAATACCACATCTTTTGCATCCATTCCTCAGGTGATGGGGATCTTGGTTATATCCAAGATTTGGCTATCACAAATTG
>NW_004524736.1:1979206-1980569 GCF_000260255.1 Octodon degus | reverse complement strand
CTCAGGAAACCCAAGATAGAGGGTTTGAAGAGGCCTTAGGAATTAGTGATGGTATAATTAACTTCATTGTAATAATGATTTATGGTTTATACATATATGTTAAAATATATCAAATGATATTTTATGCATGTCAACTGTTATTTAAGAGTGATATTGTACTAATAAGTCATACAAAGCATAGATATGGGTTCATGCTTTATATCATATATATGCACACATAGAGTATTCGATAGATCAACTATTAAGAAAATTTCTAAAAATTGATAAAATACTAAGATAAATAAATAGCATAAATATTTAAAAATGTTGTTAGTCAGATAGTAAACAAAAGAACAAAAAGGTTGAGAAATATCTAAAAAATAGGTAATTGAGAAATAAAAATATAACCATATAACTGTTATCTAAACCTTTTTGATCTAACTAATCAAATGAAAAGTCAGTGATTATTAGCCTGAATTAAAAATCAGGAATCTGCAATACACTGTCTATGATGCATATATTCTAGTCAAATGCAAGATTAGCTTGAAAGTAAGAAGGTGGTAAATGTGGGTTATACTAACAGTAACTATAACATAGTTCTATAACCTATGCTAAAGTCATAGATTATATACTGTAAGGAGTACAATATAAAGTGAGCAATACTAGATACCAAGAAATATATGTACAATGAGAAAGTCAGAAATCTTGAACAACTAATAATTATTAATACATAGTAATATAATTACATATTGTGAATATATAATTACATTGTAATATACTAAGAAATCCTTTGAATCTATGAAACAAACCTTGATAAATTTAAAACTTAGACAATCTATCAATAATAATTATATGTAAATATTTCACCTTCAATAATTCATAGAATAACTATACAAGAACCCACCAATGATACAGAAGACATAACTGCTATCAATCAACTGGAATTGACATATATAAAATAATTCACAATGCTGAAGTACTGGAAGCCAGAATTTGCAGCAGGTACACTTCACATCAGCATGCATACCTGGAAGGAGCCATCCATCCAGAATCCCCAGGGTGTAACGGGCCCCCTCCACCTGAGTGGACTTACCTAGAAAGAGTTGTGGGACCTTTAGCCACAGGTTTGGGAGGTCCACTTGGACTGGGCTACCTGGAAGGAGCTGAAAACAGCAACCAGAACCAAGCCAAGTCCTTCCAGTTGACTTTGAGTCAAGTTGATCTAGATCCAGTGAGCTGGGTTGTATGCAGGGCCCAGCTGAGCACAGACAAATGCCCAGAACTACAGAAGCATCCTCATGGCACAGAGGTGGCAGCAGGTAACTGGGATGAGCTATTCTTCACTGGAAGACTACTGATGTATAAAGTGGAGGTACCCAGACAG
>NW_004524736.1:1975383-1978371 GCF_000260255.1 Octodon degus | reverse complement strand
AGATCTTTTGTAAGTGACCAAAGATATAGAGTGTGCCTAAGGAGAGTCACATGGAGAGAAAACATTCTCTCAGGCTTTCACAGAGAGCAAATTGGTCAAGCAATGTCCATGACTCATCCACATGACTGGATGATAAAGATCTGCTTTGTTATACAGCTATAATGTTTGCTCATATGGTGTAAAAAAAGAATTAGTTGAAAAGGTTTGTCAATTTGTAAATATCACTAGCTGTTATTAGTATTGCTAATTGTACTAACATAAATAGGAAACCATATCAACCTTAACCCCTAGTTTGCAATTGGATATTAATATCAAGAGATGCTTGGGTAATAACCTCACCAAAACTCTACATTGAAGAACAGAGAACAATTCCAAATGGAAACCAATATATCAAACTCAATCAATAGAGAAGGTAAAATCTTGGGAAACACACAAAGCAAGAATCTCTGACACAAGCACATACCTAATAAAGCAGACGCCTTGCAGAAAGGGTCTGATTTCAGTGATAGAACTACCTATTATCAAACTTTCACCAAAAATATTACAGAAATTAAAATAAAGAGTTCTCTGAATTAGAAAGCGACAAAAAAGAAGGAGCAAAATGAATGCTTTGGCCTTGAGCCCACCCAGAACAAATCCAGGAGACATCAGCGTACAAGAAACTGGAAGCCACATATCTGAAATCTCTGAAACAATAGCAACTGAAGTAAAGAAACAACTGCAGAAAGGTATAGAGGAAATTAGATCATAAATAATCTTTGAAGTAAAAAAAGAAATGATATCTAAAATGAAAGAACTACTAAGTGTTTCTAAAGAAGACACTGATTAAAAAAATAGGAGAGAATAGAAAAATGATGCAAACCTTGAGTGAGGAAAATAGGAAAGAAATAGAATGCATGAAACAGATTCAAAGAGATGGTCAGGATAATAAAACCTGCATTAAAATATGGCAAAACCATTTGAATGAAATTGAAAATAGACATTCAGACCTTGAAGACATCATTGCAGCTAGTGGAATAATAAGGAAAGATCTCTTATAAATAAGTAGGATACAGGAAATAATAATTCAACAGTTTCAAGACGATGCAAAGATGAACAGCATATGACTAATAGGCATCAATGAGAAAGAAGGAAACAACAGAAATGATGTAAAAAGAATATGGAGAAGAGGAACAGCACAGAACTTCGCGAATATGGGGAAACAGACATTCAGGTACCAGAGGCAAATAACATCAACCCAATTAAAAATACAGCCAGACAAATAATGATCAAGATCCCTGAAACTCACAAGAAAACTGTCCTAAAACTGCAAGAAAAAAGAAATAGATCACATTTAAAAGAAAACTCATTGAGAGCTGGGGAGATAGCTAAAGTAAATGCTTCCCTGGCAAAAGCAAGGGCCTGAGTTCAACTTCTGGTTCTGTCAAAAGAAATAAATAAAGAAAGAAAGAAGGAAAACTCATCAAAATAACAGCAGAATTTCTCCTCACAAACCATCAAGTCAAGAAGAGCAAGGAGTGAAGTACTTTAAGTCCTACAAGAAAACAAATTCCAAACTAGAGTGATATGCCCTGAAGAACTCTCTGTCAAGTTCAATGGAGAAGTGAAATACTTTCATGACAAGAACAACAAGAAAAATTAATGACAACTAAACAGGCCTTATACAGAATACTAACCCATATTCAAGAAAGTGGTCAAAATACCCATAGTTCCAACAATGACAACAGAAAGAACCCTGCAAACAATGGAAACTATTAAGCACAGGTTAAATGTAGAGAAACCACAGCAGAAAATAACATGACAAACATAAGTCAATATATAACAATTATAACCACCAATGTAAATGGACTGAATTCACCAACTAAAACAAATAGATTGACAGAATGGATTCAGAAACAAAATCCAACAATATGCTCATAAAGGAATTCATATGCTGAAAGTCAAAGAATGGAAAATAATACTACATGTTTCAGGAACTCAGAAAAACGCAGAGGTAGCTATCCTGTTTACGGACAATCTGAACTTCAACCCAAGAATGATCAAACTAGATAAAGAAGGTTATTATATACAGGAAACAGACATTCAGGTATCAGAGGCAAATAACATCAACCCAATTAAAAATACAGCCAGACAAACAATGATCAAGATCCCTGAAACTCACAAGAACAATGTCCTAAAAGCTGCAAGAAAAAAAGAAATAGATCACATTTAAAGGAAAACTCATTGAGGAAATGAGGGGAAACATTCAAGAAGTGATAACAGTGATAAATATGTATGCACCAAATGTGGGAACACACAACTACGTATGACAAATTATACAAGACATGAAATATTGGTCATTAATATCACAATCTTAATAGGGAAACTTAACACCCCCTTATTCCCAAAAGATAAATCAAGCAGAGAAAAAATTATCAAAGAGGTAGAACTGAACCAAACCTTTGAACAAATGGACTTAGTGGACATATACAGAATGTACCACTCAACATCATCTGAATAGAGATTCTTTTCAGCTGAACATGGGACATTTCCTAAAATAGACCACATAATAGTCCATGGATCATGCATAAATACATGCATTAAAACAGAAATTATCCCATGATTACTATCTGACCACAGTTCAAGCAAACTGAAAATTAAAAACAAAAGCAACCACAAAATGCCCATAAAAATATGGAAATTGAATAACACCCTCCTCAACAACCAATGGGTTACAGATAAAAATATAGAAGAAATTAAACAATATCTACAATCCAATGAAAATTCAAAAACAACTTAGTGGAATTTGTATGTTGCAATGAGAGCAGTTCTCAGAGGGAAATTTTATATCAGTGAACTCACACAATAGGAAAATAGAGAGAGAGCAGTAAATACTCAAATGCTGAGCCTCAAGCTTCTGGAAAAGAAGGGCAAACCAAGCCCAAAGCCCAAAGACAGGAGGAAATTATGAAAATTAAAGCAGAAACTAATGCAATTGAGATATATATA
>NW_004524736.1:1971609-1972658 GCF_000260255.1 Octodon degus | reverse complement strand
AAATTTTCAAGCACTCTAAGGAATGCTAAAGTTTAAAATGATCTATATGTTAATTACCCTGAGTTGATTGTAATAAACAATATATGTTGGATGAAAAAAGTACAACTATAAAAATGATCTTCTTAGAAAATTAACTGAGTTGAAAAATCTCCAAATAGTAATGAATTTTAAAAACTTTTAAAGGAGTTATACTCATAGAAATCATAAAGTAAATGAGAAAATAGTTTTCACTGGTTAAAAATAAAAGGTATAAATGTTATGGATGCAGTTAGTTTTTTTTTTATCAGGTGACATTTATGGTTTTAACTAGCTATAGGGATATAAAATAAATGATACAAATGAAGATTTCAGTTTCCACCCTTATAAACAACAACAAAAACCCTAAATAATTTTTAGTCAAAATTAAAAGTAGAACACAAATTGAAAAAATAGAAAATGTCTATGAATAAATTATATATACTCTATAATATGCATGTATGATGTATACATACATGTATACATAAATATATTCCTATATAATGATAAAACCTGTTACATCATTAAGAATACTAAGCAATATTTAGACAGACTAAACAAAGAAAGTAGAAGAGGCACAGTTTGTTTAACTCAATGTTGAAAAAGAGAATTTTTTTCTTAAAACTACAAAAAATATGATAATTGTAGATGTCTTATGATAAACTCTATTCTAAAAAATTATGCAACTAGAAAACAAAACTAAGGGACAACCCACTTGCGCCCCCCCTCCTGTCCCTCTCTCAGACAGGAGCTTCCTTTCCCTCAATAAATATATTCTCTTCATTAAAAAAAAGAAAAAGAAAACAATAATAGTAAATTACCCAAACTTTTCTTCAACAAAGACATCATAGAAAATAGTTTAACTAGTAACTATAGATATTATCTCAAAAACAAACAGTTCAAATGGCTTTCCTGATGAAATTCATCAAATTTTTAAAAAGAAATAATAAAACTTTATAAAATCTTTCAAGATTTCAAGCAAGAAAAAAATTGTTTCCTATTTGTTCGAAAAAGTATTATTTTGAATCTGGAGT
>NW_004524736.1:1969330-1970662 GCF_000260255.1 Octodon degus | reverse complement strand
AATTGTATAACAAAATAGCTGTTCTAGTTACAAAAATGGAGATGGTTATATAGGTTATAACATTCCCCACTGGTTTTTGTAGCCGAGTCAAATCATTGACTCATCAGGGTTATAACTTAGCCTGTATATGTTTAGTTAAACAGTTTATTAAACAAGGCTTAATGAGTAGCTCTAGAAGGAATATAATTATAGGTCCAATTAATGTAGTTTTTAGATTATTTATAGTAGCTCGATTGTTTAACATGGCCTCTCAATGTGTTTTCTATGCTCCGCATTGAGCAGGGCAATGGCTGTTGAGGTGGCATTAAGAGGTCACATTATAACCTAGTTGTTTCACATGCATATCTGTCACTTTCCAAAGAAGAGGTTTTAGCAATATTAAATTATTTTGACATGGGTCACCACCGCAAATCTACTCCAATAGCAAGGAATGTTAGTTAGCAACAGAGTCTGAGTAGGTGGGTTTTTGGAACTCTAGAACAGGTAATATCTTCTGTGTCCCCACTGGTTTTTGTGTTACCTCTTGGGCTGTAATATCAGTTAGGGAGTTTTTTTTTTTGTCTTGAGGTCTGGCCTACAGTGCGGAGCATCCATCTCTCTCAAACTGTGGTCACCTTGTTTTTTAATTCTGTCTCCTTGAGGGCCTATCCCTGTCTGACTGCCTATAATATTTTTGTCTAACTTGGCTGCCTGCAACATTCCCTCTCTGAAGAAGTAACTCGAACTGCCATGAAGGGATTGTGGGCGATGACTGCTCTGGCTTCTTCAAGCTGAAAAAGGGTCATAGTTGTTTCCCGGCAGTTAGAGATACTCTCCAGAGGTTCTACCTAAAGGTCCTCAGTAGACACCAAGTAATTTTACCTTGGGTAGGTGGAATAGCTTTAAATCTGGAAGAGGCAAAGCCAAAGAAACAAATAAATAATAATATCAACAGGATACGTAATCATTTAGAAGATCTGGAGTACAATAACCTTTTGAAGTTTGTAATTATAAAAACACTAGTCAGAATATTTTGTAGGTCTATTAACAGAGATCTCTTAAGTGTGAGGTTTAATCTCTTTATCTTCCATGGCCACTGGGTATTTTCTCAAACTGGCCTACTCTTGTGTCTCACCAACTTTACCATTACTGGGGGCACATGAATTGTCAGACCTAGGGAAAGTACTGAGTAGTCTCCAGTTTGCAAGTGGAGTCACTGGCTGGGTATCTACCAATGAATCTTCACAAGCTTCTATCAAATGTTTAACAGGCTTTTTCCTTATATTGGCAATTAACATGGGTTCCTTCAGGCTGAAAGGGGAAGACCCATGATCACCTCAATCTGAAACTTTC
>NW_004524736.1:1962720-1967395 GCF_000260255.1 Octodon degus | reverse complement strand
TTCCTGTAACAGCTACACCAAGATAGACTGGCTGTCTATCTTCTGGTTGTTTAAAATTGACAATATGACACTTATTTTTAAATGCAACATCAGCTTATAATGTTGCCTGCCTTTTTATAGATGTCAAAGCTTGGCTTAAGATTAACATTACATTTTTTTAAATCTAATTTAACATAAGACTACTAGACAGGTGACAGGAGTCTTCAGAAGGAAACATAATCATTGCATAAAAAGTTCAATTTATCTAATCACCTAGGCAAACAGTTTTAGCAGCTGGACAAGACTTAAACTTGAAGCTTACAAGTGAAACTTATATTTATCATCTAGCAATTAAATTTTTTACATATTGGTAAAAACATTACTAGCTGGTATAAGTCTCATTCTACAGAAGTTTAATAAAATCCATTATGAAGCTTATTAGCCTTATCCTCTCTAGTGTTATTGTCTAAAATCGAGCAAGGAATACCAGTACATTTAGCAACTAGCTCAAATGTAGCATATACAAATATAAAATAGTCATAAAGTGTACTGTTAAAGAAATATCATAACCTTATAACAGTTTTATGTTTTAGGTTAGATTTACCAACACATTTTGACCAATATTTTAACAACTGCTTACTGAGTTTGTCTGTGTACTGACTGGCAGGTGGAACAAGCAGGTTCTGAGGATGATGGTCAGGGGTCACAGCTGCTTCTTATCAGTTGGAACTGCCTGTGCAACCAGATGGAATTTGTCAGTTGTCTGGGAATGGTGTCCAGAACAGCAAACCTTTAGTCATTTCAGGGGGTCAGCAAGGGACGGTGGAGGAGCTCGGCTCCGAGTCCTTCGGGGTACTAGGAGGGGGATCATGAGAGGGTGATATGGAGATGGATGGGAGAGGAGAGAGGGTTCCTGGGGGGGGATAGGTGACAGGGAAGGCTGTTGTGGTTTCTTCGGAGGAGCTAAGGGAGCCAAGAGTGAGGGCCGAAGGATGGTGGTCCGTGGCCTTGATAACTTTCTTGATCCAGGTGGGTGGATCCTAGATAAGGTCAATCCAGACTTGTATGTACATCTGCATACAAGTAGATCTTATCTGGATGGACAGGTGGGTCAAAAATGACTGCGAAGGCCTGAGCTGTGGAGAGAACAAAAGTGCCTTTGGGAGGCCAAGAGACATTAAAGGAGAGCCATTTAAGTTCACAAAAAGCCCATAATTTGCCAGGAAACATAGGTTCTTTGAATCTCTTTGGCTTGTTTTCTGAAATCTTTAAAATAGTTAAGGACCGAGGTTAGGGGTGTTAATGACACAGAAGACATTTGTCCCATGATAGTCAGGGATGGACAAAGATAGACAGACAAACACAAATAGACCAAACAAAACCAAAGACAAGAAACAGACTAGCCCAAACAAGATCTCAAAGAGAGAACAGACCATGGTGAGGACAAAGACAAGACAAACAGAAATTGCAAAAACTTTTCCCTTTGAAACTTTGGGGAATCTGAGGAGAGGCAATGGAGGATTCTGACCTGCAAAACCAAAAACAAGCATGCGCAAAGGGGAAAGAGTCAAAGGAAAGACAAAAGAAATGCTGACTGACCTACCAATTAGCCCTAAAGGGTTACCAATGGCTCAGAGAGCCCCAATGGATCTTAAGGGATCCCCAAAGTTCAGACTTCAAAAGACGGAGGGCGTCCCGCTCCGGTGCCCTCTATTCTACTGAATCAGGACCCAAATGTGCACCAAATGCCAGGTGGCCAAGTCTGAAGACGAAGAAGGAAAATCACAAGGCTCAGCAGTCCAGACTGAATCTCAAAGAGAAAACAGGCTGACCCAAACCAAATCTCAAAGAGAAAACAGACTAATCCAAACCAAATCTCAAAGAGAAAACAGATCAGCCCAAGCAAAATCTCAAAGAGAAAACAGACTAGCTCAAAATTGTTAGAGAAAAAAAGAGAAAACTAAGAAGGAGCTTACCTTATGAGATCCATAGATGGAAGGTAGGAAGCTTGAAAGGCAAAACGGGAGAGTGGAGTTTCCTGTGGGGATCCCGGACAAGCCCCCAAATGTTGTAACTCAAAAATGAGACAACTGGTAGACAAGTCCAAAAAGAAAAGAGTGCTTTATTTTAGCTGGTACCAGTGGCAACACCTGGCACAAAGTGCCTAAGTGCTCACCCAGGAGGGGAGAGACAAGGGTTTTTAAGGCTGAAAACTGCAAAGGGGAGGCCTTGTGACTTGAGCGCAAGGGAATGCAGCACAGGGGTTAGCGTCCACTTTCGGGAAAACAGCTTACATTTTTTTAGCATGAGGTTACAATTTTCAGGAACAAATAATTACAATTTATGGTTCGATGTTTATCATGGGACATATTGTGTGGAGTGCTCTGGGGTAAGAAATAGTTCAGATCTTAACTTTTAACACACTGTGGTTTAGAACAAAGGAATAGTTTGAACAATAACAAACTGTGTTCAGATGTCCAATGGATGGATTGAGCCACCAAGATGGAGTTTAAGTTGTCAGCTTATACCAAGCAATCCTCATTAATAAAGTTACAGTGGAAATGTACAGAGGTGTATACTACAATGGCTATTCTGGTTACAAAATGGAGTGAATCACATAGGTTATAACAGAAACATACAGAGTTGTATAACAAAATAGCTGTTCTAGTTACAAAAATGGAGATGGTTACACAGGTTATAACAGTATTTCCTGGTGAATTTGGTCTCACTGGAGGAGGAGCTTGGGACCTTGTTGTCCCTGACCATGGCTGTGGTTCATTTTAGGGGAGCTATGATCCTCAACTTGAGAACTGCTTCCTGACTCTGGTGGGGAAAATGGTGAACTGCTTAGTCTCCTGGACTAGCTGGCTTTTGTCTTAGTTACTCTTCTGTCATTGCTGGGACAAATCCTGACACACAAAATGAAGGAAGGAAGAGTTTATTTAGCTTGCAGTGGAGATTTCAGTCTATACTCAGCTGGCTCTAAGGCAGAGTGACACATGGCAGAGAGGAACCTTTCATAATGGCAGCAAAGAGAAAGAATGCAAAAGGAGTGGCAGCAGCTCAGGGAGCTAGCTAGCTTCTAATCCCTCCTTACATTGTAATGCAGATTACCTGCCCCAGGGCAGTAGTAATACCCACACCCACAATAATCAATCACAAATTCCAGAAGCTGCCCCATGACTGCATGAGCTTTGGGGGTACACCTAGACCATAACAGCTTTCCTGATAGGATCTTGACTTTTCAGAACAGGAGCAGCTCTAGACTCCCTGCCGTTGAGGATAGCTGTGGTAATTTTCTCCAGGTGAGCTTTGGTTCCTACTTTGAGTATTGCTTCCATGTCTGCTAGCACAGATTCTGCATCCTGTTGGCCCAGACTTTCTAGGTTCCACCACTGAACTTTGGGCCTTCCCACTGCAGATCCATGAAACAGGCCCATATGAGACATTGTCATGGGCTCTAAGCCCCTGGTTAGGCTTGTGGGAGCCATTGTTATGAGCTGTAGGTCTGTAGCTGGAGTCATGCAGGATATTAGGATTCAGGCCAACAGCTGGATTCTTTGGTATTTAGTATGTGGACAGATTTTCTGAAATTTTTGTATATGATTCTTTGTGTGATTCCTTATAAAATAATCTTATAAAATGTATTCTGTATTGTATTGTTCCCCTTGCATCAAATCAAACCATGACAACTATCAAGTAGCATTTATTCCAGTATTACATGATGATTTGGTACTTGAAGCTCATTCACTGCTGTGAGAATAAAGAGCAATAAGATAAAAGACCACATATTTATCACCGTGAGAAGAAAAAAGACTGCATATATAATTATAGCAATTGATGTAGAAAAAGCATTTGATAAAATCTAATAATCATTCATGATAAGGACTGTCAGCATTCAGAAATATAAATGAAAATATTACCATGGTTAGGGCATCTAGGAAATCCTCCAACTCAATTAGTACTTGTGAAAGTAACTGCTTTACCTATAATATTCAGCAAGAAGCAAGACATCTACTTTTATTACATCTATCAATATAGTATAAAACATTTTAGATCTTTAATAAACAAAATATAAGGTACTGTGCTTGAAAAGAAAGAAATAAAATAGGTGGATACAATTTATATTCTTATTCCTATATGTGAGTTGACACAATTTTCTCTAATCTACTCAGCCAGCTGTTTCTTCAGCCCCAAGCAAATATCTTGACAGATACTCACCAATCAGTTCTGTGCTGAATACTTGATGATAACTCTCTGAAGACATTCAGCATTCTTTCTCTATATAGTTCTCTATAATATTTTACTTCATTAGTTTTTATTCTTGTCCTATTATTTTGGCTACTGACAATATAAATGATTGGGTCTTTGCAAATCTATAGAACACTTCAGATACTGAGGGATGCTAGGATATTTCTAGGATTAACTTAAAGAGAGGCATCACTGATATTTGTTTGTCAAGGGAACAGCTATAATAAAGTAAAAGAAGACTTAGGTTAACATCAAGTAAACAGCTGTTAAAAGCAGGACAATAATGGTACATATTCTTAATCATTATTAGGGGATTAGGAAGTTGACAAGAGATTTTGGCTATAGAAATTTTACCACATTAGTGATTAAGGAGCTATTGTGTGTTTTCCACATCTACAATTAACACAGAAAAGTCAATGCAATGAATAAATTTATATTCTAAAAA
>NW_004524736.1:1945948-1962255 GCF_000260255.1 Octodon degus | reverse complement strand
AGAGACAGACAGAGACAAAAACAGAGACAGACAGAGAGACAGAGAGAGAGAGGTGAAAAATGTATGCTCTGAAGGTTAAGGTTAACTCAATCTGATTCATTTGAGAGTTTCTCGGAGGATGTATAAAGTACACTTCTGGGTATGTCTGGGTAGGTCACAGATGTGCGCTTTGGGTACCATATATGGTCCCTGACCTCTTTCTCCCCAGCACTGCTACCTTGCTCTGATTTCTAGCTTCCATGGACTAAGTATCTTTGTTCCATTACACCCTTCTAAAATGATGATCCTTTCTTGAAGCCAGCTGATACTTGAAACTTCTTAGACCATTAGTCAACAAAAGCAATTCCTTCTTTAAATTCTGTGTGATTGAATTTCATTGCCCTACTGGAGAAGGGCCTCCTAAAGAGTTGGTTTCATGTAATTCATTTCCCCTTGCTCAACAAATGAGACCCTCAATGACCAGTGCAGCCATGTTCCAAGGGTATTTGCCTGCTGCAAAATCTGGTGGCAGACCTTGTCATCAGCCATGGAGTGTGGTCTATCAGGTATGCAGAATGAAATAATCATGAGACCAGGGAGGCTTCCACCCAGATTTCAAAGGAAAGCCTGGAGGACAGGCAATGTAACCATAATATCTGAGTGTTTCAGTTGTTGGAATGAGGCCAGAGATGTAGTGGAAATCTCAGTAAGTTGGAGATGCCAGGAATGTGAGAAATCTCCAACAAACAAGGCCATCAGTTGGGGCCACCCAAGCCCTCTGGAACTCCCATTTTACCACAACATACTCCACCTGCTATATATTCAGGGATTAAAGTATAACCTTTAGTATTTTGATTGTGTTTAGATCTGAATCTTTTCAATATATGCATCCAATGTATCCAAATGTTTTAGAATTACAAACTTTTCTTATTCTGTGCTATTATACCTTGGTAGGATGTGAGGGTTTTTTTTTTTATATGTATTTACAGGAGTTCACAAGTGAGAGTTTGCCTTGATTTTTGAGAAACTTGGACTTTTCAGCAATACTGAGACTGTTGAAACTTTGGGGAAAGGGATTGTTATATATCAATTGCAGAGGAGGTAATCATATCGTGTTATGTGGCATTATAAGCTTGTGCTTTTTGGAGATTAAGAATAGTTTTAGAAGATATATTTGAGTGTCAAGTAGAGAATTGATATTTACAGTAGATAGTCAACCAAATTGACTTGAAATCTACCCAGAGAATTAGGAAAGTACATTTTGAGATGTTTGAGTGAGTTATGACCTCAGAGCCTCTTGCATTAAGCAGCATTGCCAAGGATGCCCTTCCACCATAATTGTCCTGTTTAGAAGTTAGCAGATCTCGGACAAATTATCTGAGAGTGTGAGCCAAGTACCCCAATTCTTCTAAATGGAATATACTGAATATTTGTTCTTAGAAATGGGAAAGCTGATAGATTAAATATCTTGCAAGTACTTTACTGTGTACTGCACTGAATACAATTTTATTTTGATTATTGCCATTACAGGTTGGATTTTTTGTTTTATTTATTTTTTTAAATTTAATTTAATCTATTTTGAAGCATTAAAAACAAAAGCAATAACAATGTTTTTTTAATTTTTATCTTTTTTATTCTTTTGGTACCAGGGATTTAGCTTAGGACCTTGCACTTTCCAGGCAGGTGCTTATGCCATTGAGCTATCTCACCAGATCTCAGATTGTAGTTTTGAAGATAACTAAAATAGATAGGAAGCTTCATCCACAACTTCTCTAAGTTGAAAAGCAAGCACCACCATTTTGTTAACATGTAGAGATTTTGAAAATAAAAAGAATAAACAAAGAAATGAAGAGATAATGTAAGGCTTTTACTGATAGTGTAAACAAGGTTTTCCACAATGCAAGAAAATGGAAGATTTAATAATTTGCATCCCTTGTTATATGTATATAATAACACTTGAACAGTACAGACCCTTAAAAATCTGTTCATGTAAATGTTGATTCATTCTCTTGCTCATTCATATTGCATGAAGGTAATTTTGTAATAAATATTTTGTAATGAAATGAAGTTACTCTGTTTCAAAAGCCTCATGGAAGTTATCCTTTAGTAATCTCTCATTAATTTCTACCATAGAAAAATAGGCATTAAAATGGCCTAACTCCCTCAATAACATGCATTTTCCATGCCTCTGGATCTTAGTCATGCTTTGAATTGATTTAGGACATCAAAGTAACTGTTGCTATGCAAGTAAAGACACAGAAGAACTTCCAGAATTGCTTCCTAAAATTGCAAGATAAAAGTGTATATGCATTCAAAGCAAAGGAAAATATTTTGAGGAGTATTATGAACAATGTCTCTTTTACTATAATGAATTTTAAGAAGTTAAACATTCACTGGATTTCTTGATCACTCCACAATGGTGATTTCATCTTACTGTACTTTTGGAACTTACAGAAGACATTTTCTCTTAAGAATTTTCTGCATATTTGATTGGCTAGTGTACATAAATACAATCAGAAACCACAAGTTGCATGTATAGGAATGCAGGCCAATGGAATCATGCAGGGCTCAGTTCCTCTTAGCACTTCTGACTTTGCTGTTTAATTTTATATATGACCTAAACCAGAGGTGACTATAATGTAAGAGACACATTATCTAAGAAAAGTTTGGTAAAAGTGAAATTAATCTTTAAGTTTTTTTTATGTTAGTACTGGCCAACATTATCTTTATCTTAAAATTTAGAATTTTTAAAAAATGCTTACTGCCATAGAATATTGTCTTTCATTATTACAATCTTTTCTTGAACATATTAATATGGTAAATAATAAAATACTATGAAAGTTCACATTAAAGTATCTTTTCCTTCAGTGACACATCCCACTAGGAAACTCTTCTAAAGTTGAAATGATTTAATTTAATTTTGACTTATATTTTGCAAAAAATGACAAAATGAGAAAGAAATATATTGCTATTCTGACGTGCAAAAAGTTAGAGAAATAACTCTAAAGTGAATTCATTGACAGTAGAACCTACTACTTATACCAATCAAAGTCTTTGTCAATTTGATTTAAAAAAAAGAATTTCAGGTAGTGGATAAAATTCTGCCACAAAAGAGAATCCCACACATGTTTCAACCATTAGTAAGTGATGTAGAATCCCAATTACATTTGAATGTATACTGTGAGATCTCTTCAATGACATACTTTCCAAGACATCTCTGCATTAATTTTAATTAATTATTCATCATTCACATAGTCCTATCTGAAGAGCTGGGAGATATGTTTCATGATGAAAAAGAAACTCTGTTTTCAGTCTTCTAAGTTTTATTCATTTCATTGAGGATCCTGGAATGCACAATAATTGAAAATAATTGCAATACCTGCATGAATCATATACCTCAGTACTTGGAATTTATAGAATGGAATATCCCATTTCATTTGTTTTGTGTGCTTGGCTGAAATTTGCCTTTCAAAATATTTATGAGACTCACACCACCAAGAAATACTGAAGATTATTTTCCTCAAAAGTGAAGCTATTGTTGAATATTATGAAATAATTATGTTTAAAAAATTGTAGACATCTGGTTTGAATGATATGATATATTCAGTGTAACATTTATATCTTTACACTAGCAAATACCTCATTTTGGGCCTTCTGTATATGGCATACGACATTATATTTTTCCCTTGAATATATGCTAGGTGCTTCCTCTCATTTCAAAGCAAAAGTCAGGTAAGGAGACAAATGAACAAACATATGAATACCTATTTCACATGATATATCTCTGTGAAAGCCATACAAAATAATAAAAGTTGATATAATGAACTTTTGCTATACTGGAAAATAAACTTCTTGCAGTCTTGTTCTGGACTGGTAGTTCATTTCTTGAGAATCTTCACAAAGGCTTAATTATTTCTAAATTTCATTAGTATGAAAGAAAAATAAACATTTTGTGGGAAAGATAGATTTTTGCATTTACTTGTAGGAGAAATATGAGTTTTTGTCACTATACTGCATGAAGCTATCAGATTTATTGACCTGTAGTCCTACTACAAGACTCATGTCTTCTTAATATGAATTTGTTTCAATACACTAGAGAAAAAGCATATTTTAGATGGATGTTTGCCTTCATTTTATGACTTACACATAGACAATAAAATCCCAAGAGGCTTATCTGAAATCTATACCACAATTTATGTGACATACTTATTAAGTACACAGACTCTTAAACCCAGCTGGCCTAATTCACATCCTTGCTTTAAGATTTCAACTTTTGTCTCAGATCCCTAGTTTGTCAAACTGATATAATAGCACCCATCGTTCTGTTGTTGAGAACTATCCCACACAATTAATTTCCTATTTAAAGGCTTAAAATTGGGTCTGACATATAACATACTATATACTAATGTATTGGCTACTACTTACATAGACTACCTGAGTTATAGTAAAGACATGATTCTAGGTCAGCCATCCAATTTAATCTCCGTCAATATTTATAATGTAGAGGAGCTCACTTTGTTTCTGGTGATTGGTTAGATTGTGAAAAAGAATACATATTTCATTTCATTGCAAGTATTCAAGTATAGTAAATTCTCAAACTTTATTAGTTTTCTGAACTTACACTTTCAGATTAATTTATGGAATCATTTCCTTAGAGCACAGAGCTTTTATGTTGATAGTGAATGCTTTGCAAGCTGTCTCAGAAAACAGAAATCACAGTTTCCTAAAAGTCTTGGTTTTGGGGGAGCCTGCTGTTTAACTCAGTTGTTCAAGTGCCTGCTTATGCAAATACATTCAGGAGCAGGATACCTCCAGTTTGATCCCCTGCTCCTCATGCTTTACCAGACCCACCCTCAAGGCAGCCTGAGCCAGCCAAAAAAAAAAATCCTTCTCAACTTTAGAGGGCCAACAAAATAGCTCAGCAGATTAAAGCACCCGCAAGCAGGTGCAGAGCTGGTGGGGGTTGGATCCCCAAGCCTTGAGACTGGGTGTCGTAGTGCACACCTATAATCCCAGCTCTTGGGAGGTTGTAATCAGGTGGATCAGTATGAGTCAGATCCATGGCAAATATTCTCATAAAAAAACTGGATGATAACGGAGTTAACCAGTATCTCTTATAGACTTGGATTAAAGCTCTGAAATGGTTAAATATTTAATTTTAACTTAACTGAACTAAGAGACTTCTGGAGTGGTGACTGGAGCCTGGGGCCAATCCACCACTGCTCTTAGCTGAGGGTGTTGTTATGGCTCATTGGAGGTAGGTCACTGAGAGGATCTTTCAAGGGCTCATTGGAGGTGGATCACTGAGAGGATCTTTCAAGGGCTCTTTGGAGGTGGGTCACTGAGAGGATTTTTTATATCTTGCTAATTCTCTTCCCCTATGCTCTGCTTCTAAGTCATCATAAATTGAGGAGCTGTGCTCTACCTTGCCCTTCTTCCATGATGGTTTTACTGTGGAGCTATCCATAAACTGACACTCTGGAAGCCATGAGCCAAGTGAAGCCTCTCTGCTAGTTCGTGTGTGTTAGCAATGGAGAAACTGAGAAGCTTGTCCCCTAAACAACTTTCTTTTGTTTTTTCTCTTTAAAATAAAAAAGTCAAAAGAAAGGATTTGTAAGTGTTGCTTTTTACCAGCAGGACCCTGGGCTCCTGGATAGGTTTATGTTATAGATTGAGATATTACCTTATTGATTTTATTTTAATGCTTTTCTTTAGTTTTAGAATAATCTGCCATTATAGTCATCTAACTAATTTTCTGAGTTATACATGATAATCAAGTCATAGATGGTCATTAAGTTGTATTTTTTCAGTATCTAGTCTTGTCTTAGATATATACTTACAGAATTTTGTTCTTTACTTTTGAAAAACATAGAAGTAAATAATTTTGGACTTCTGTCTAAGAGAGAGTTAAAATAAGGTATTCAGTGAGTGAGACATAAGGAAGATCATGATCAGGGCCAGGGGAGATAGCTCAGTGGTCTAAGCGCCTGCCTGGCAAGCTCAAGGACCCAGGTTTGTTTCCTGGTACCGCATGTGCACTATGAGTCTGAGCTGTGTCATGCGATCCTGTACCAAATTAATTAATTAATTAAAAAAGAAAAATCACAATCACATGCTAAATGCTTGATAAGACTCCATTTTGCCCTGCTTGTTTTATTTAAAAATTTTTCCTTAGTTGTAGAATAATTTGCCATAATAGTCATCTAACTAATTTTCTGAGTTATACCTGATGAGCTTTCTGACTGCATATTGATTTTAAATTCAGAATTAATATATTCCTTTAAATATAAATATTCTAACATGGTAATTAATAAGGTGCTATTGTTTTATTCATGTATATAGTATACCTTCCTCAATTTGAATCTGCAGACCTCTTAAAATGCTAATGTTCTTTTCAAATAAAGTAATGTCAGCTTAAGATGTTACTTATATTTTCTACAATGTACACTTTATAAAGACAGTATTCCAGTTCTCTGTATTTGATGTCTTTCCATGTCTTCAAATATTTCTCTATTATATAAGTATTTGGTTGATGTATTTCCATAGAAGAATATTTTTGAATCCATTTTATTTGCTTCTGTTCTTGTAGCTGCCATTGTTTTGCATAAAAAACTGAATTTTAGTCAAATGATATTCCCTCAGTAGTCTTTTCTTAAATCTATACTTATAGAATTTTGTTCATAAAAATATAGAATTAAATAATTTTATAATTCTCTCAATTAGAGGGTTAAAATGATGTGTTCATTTATAATTCAAACAATTACAAAGCTGCACTAAACACAGGTAGTATCTGTTTATAAACAATGAGTAGCAGGTAGAAATTATGTGACCGCTGGAAGATTGTAAAGAATTGAGAAGCTCACACATGTACCTTAGTCATTCTACCTGGTGGTTTCTGGACATTGATTCAGAACCAGTAGCTAAGCAGAAAACATCAGTCCAGCTCATTTTAAATATCAGAGAAGAGAGTCTTATGGTGCTGAGTCAGATATTACATCCCAGGAATCCAACAGCTAAACAGATAAAACTTCTAGAAATCATTATACTGGTTCCTTCGATCTATTTGCTGGTTTAACAGCGATGTGTGAATGAGGAATACATAATTGGGAAGAGCAATTCTAAGAACACAGGAAATATATGGGCAGAGTAAGAATCCTCATTGCTCATAGAGAATCAAGTTTTCATGTCGTAAATGAATAAAAGAAAGTGAGCATATTGACTATGCACATCATTCATTAGATGCCTTACTTTCCTCAACACTGACATGACCTCAAAAGTTAGAAGAAGAATGGTTTATTTTATCTCAACATTTGTAGAGATTTCAGTCCATGCTTGGCTGGCTCCAAGGTGGGGCAACATGGCACAGGGCTTTCTAGGCGAGAAACAGTCCATGGCAGGGTGGGCAAAAAGTAACGAGCTTGTATTTTTTCCCTCTTTTTATATATTATTCAGGCTGCAATCCTATTGTTTAGGGTCATCTACAGCCAGGTTGGAGCTTTTTTTTTCAGTAATCCTGCCATCCACAATTGTGCTAAACCAATCAGTGAACTGATCCATCTGTCACACACCCTTAACCTATATTCACTTAGTTTAGACCCAGCCTCCTTTGCAAAGCCCCACCTAAGATTAATGAGGCTTTGGAGAGACATCTATGGTACAATGATAATAACCTCTATCTGCCTTTGTATATATTTTTATAGTAGAAATTATATCATGAGCTTTTTAAGGAGAAATATAGAATTTTGTATTTTTCCTGAGTTGTTACAACATATAGCTTAATTATTTTTAGTATGATCCTGGGCCAAGGAGATAGCTCAGTGGAATAAGTGCTAGTCCAACAAGTGCAAGGTTCTAAGTTTGATCCCTGGTACCACCAAAAAAGAAAATATTTTTAGTATGATCCCTATATGCACATATTCAGTGTGTTAATTCTTCCTTTGAAAAGTCTTGTAAGGGCCTGCTACATAGCTCAGGGGACTAAGCACCTGCTTAGACAAGCACAGGGACCAGGGTTTGATCTCCAAGCCCTCTGGATGAGGTGGTGCATACCTCTAATCCCAGCACTGGGAAGGCTGAAAAACAGAAGGATCATTATGAGTCTGAGCTCTGTAGTAAGACCCTTTACAAAATACATACAAAAAAAGGAAGAAAGAAAGAAAAAGAAAAATAGTCCCAATATCTTAAATACAGATATTTTTATCAGTTTTACAGCACTCTTCTTTGTGATTAAAGCTTTCTCTGTATTCCAGATTTTATTCAACCTATTCCTCGTACTCTACTGTTAATACATTGAGGGAGTATAAAAGTGATGTGAAAGGAAGGTCAATGATGAAATACAGGATGATGTTACATATTTTCTCACTTTCACTACAGATCAGAAAGTACACAGAACAGTTCCGCTAGTTCTCTTTTTGATAAATATACACTGGACAAGTCTTCCATCTTAGTTATTTTCATCCTTCCTTGGACAAAAGAATGAACATTCACAATTTGAGATTTATTTTGCCTCACACTATTAAGGAAGACAGCTTGATCATAGGAGAAATGGTCATGGTGGAATAGTTTCCACACTCCATTGTGGCCAAGAAGCAGAGAGAGAAGGCAGAAATAGGGATAAAGGAATACTCCCGCCAGCTCAGGCATCAAATCCCCAGCCTCCAACCAGGGACCAACTCCTAAGAGCATAGTCAGCTGCAGAACTCTTAGTGGATGGATCCCTTTTGAAAGCCCCATCCCTCCAGTGAGACTTTATGGGACCATTCTGTATCTAACCAATCACAGCTTTAGGTCTCTAATGCCTATTTCTGGTCAAGTGTCTATTTTAATTAAAATTTAATATTTTTTACATTCTCCTTGACTATTTTTTTCTTGGGTTCTTTACTAAAAGTGATCAAACATTTTAGCTGTTATTACTTCCATAGTGTTTTGTTAATGATATCTCTTGATTATGCTCCCATTTTTGCAAATAAAATTATCCCTTCATTAAATCTCCTGAATTATCCAGTTGTGCTATCATTTGAATCAAGAGGACCATAAATTACAGAATATTACAAGTCAAGGGTGAAAAATACAGTCTTTTATACTTAATTTTGTCCATAGATCTCTTTTCAGGAAAAAAAATCTGTATTTCCTGTTAATAAAAGATTATTGTACTAGATCTTTTAGTTGGATTTTAAATAAACGCAGCCTAGATTATATCACCTCCATGGGGGATAACTCAGCTCACTTTGACCTTCTAGAGAATTGGATGAACCTGAGGAAAACATATTGGCAAAGAAGCAATGACATTTACTAGTTTCTAAAATAGGCATTGTATCCACACTTTCTTAAGCCCATAAGACAACTAGCTGAAAAGATCCCAAAGTAACTTGACAAAATGTTGGAAGCACCATACAAAAGACTTTGGCTGACATCTTGTCATGTTAACGGTATCTCTGCAAAGTCAGATGTTCTTATTCTCCTCTACTCGATGTAAGGAGATGAAGGTGCTGCCTGACAGATGGCTTTAGAAAGTGCATTTCATTCCATCTGGCCTGAAGTGGAAAAATGAAAGTCACTTACAACTTTCTGCCTCAAAATTGTAAGAGGATTTCCAAAACTGAGCTTAACTCTTGACAAAGGATTGCATAGGATGTTAGCAAACCAGGACCAGGCACCCTCCTGCTATCAGTATGCATGACCTGTGGCATCTGGAGAAGATGAAACTTTGAAATATTAACTGAAAAAGGTAAACTTAGAATGTTCAATTTTTATGATAAAGCATTTGTTCCATAAAATTTCTTCATTCTAATTTTGATAACATATTTTCCTTTTGTTTTCTTTTAGAGACAGGCTCATGCTATGCAGTTCAGACTGGCTTTGAGCTCACTTTGTAGACCAATTGGTCTTAAACTCTCAGCAGTCCTCTACCTCAACCTCCCCAGTGCTGGGATTATTGGCAAGTGCCACAACGCCCCGCTTGACAGCCTTTGAAGTGAAGGCCATATCCAAGAATTTTTAGCAGAAGTGATATAAAATATTTAATTGATTGCTTCTTTTTCTATTTGATTTAAAAAATAAAGCTTCTAGGGATGGCAAGATAGCTCAGTAGAAGAACTTGCCTGGCAAGATCAGGGTACTGAGTTCAATCCCCGGTACCCCTCCACCCCCCAAAAAAAGACAAATAAAGCTTCTAATCAAGGAAACAAAATCCTAACTGCAGCATTTCCCTAGGAATGAAGTTGAGAGTGGTTTTAGAATTTCAGAAGAATGTTCAAAATGTATTGAATTTTCCCAAACAAAAATATCCTGCTGAACAAACCCAGTGTTCAAATTTTACAAACATTGCATTGATTAATTTGTGTGACAGCTACAACAAAGATCCACAAAAGATGATTGGTATTTAAATATTTTGCATCAAAAATAGATTATTTTTTAATTGTAGTTAACAAGGTTTTGTTTTATTATGTAGGAAAATTGGGTGGAATTTAAGCCCATGATAATTGGATACAATTACTATATAAGGTTGAGAAAAATGTTTTCATATCAGAACATTTGTATATTGTATTTCAAAATATTATATAATCATGAAATAAAAGGGACAAATGTGAATCTAAACTTAATAACATAGACTTATAGTAATGATGTATATTACTGAATAATGACCAATTCTTATATAAATTGATACTTAATAAATATTTAACTTAATAAAATTTAAGTTATATAATAAATTTGACCACCATTATTGCAATTGTGTATGATACATGTGTATTTTATATGTGAGTACACACATTTTTTAGTAACTTAAGTGATGCTTCATTAAGTATGTAACAATTTTTTAATTTCTCTGCATCATTTTTTCTAATATAGAAATAAAGAATATTATTTTGTACTACTGACCTGTCAGGCTTTATTCCTTTCTGAGTACTTAATGTAGGGTTTATCCTAAAACAATTTTTGTTACTTCAGAGTGATTGTGCAGATACTCAGACTTGCTGTGTTGTTATATATAAGAATCTATTTAATTTACTGAATTTTACTTAATTACTGGAAAATGTCATTTATCTACAGTTAAGTAATAGAATTTTGGTGACATAGCTGATTAGAAATATGTCATGCAATAATAAACGTCCTTGTCTTTTTTTTCTTTTTTAATCCATTTTTTTGTTCTTTGCAAAGTCTGTGAGTTGCCAAATCTGTGTTTATCACTTAGTTAATAGTAAATAGTTTTTAAAGAATGATAAATGATTCATACTTTGGAAGTATTATGTGTTAATTATAAAATAATATGTATAGATCAACATACAAACTTAATTGTATTTTCAGTTTTGGGAATTGTACTGATGATCTTGAACTTGCCAGGGAAGTGTTTATTCTACTGAGCTATCTCCCTGGCCCCTTAAATTTGTAATGTATACTAATTAAAACATACAAACCACTTAGAGAAAATATGTCTGACTAATTCAGTTTATTCCAAGAATGGATGGGTAATGTGTCATTTAAAATCAATGTGTCCCTCTTTTTTTTTAAAAAAGTAAAGGAAAATAAGTATATAAATATACGAAACAGTGCAGAAATTACAGTTGACAAAATTCAACATTATTTATGTTGAATTTCTATCATAATAAAATTGCTGGAAAATGACATTTACCAAAATGTATCATATTCTTAAATTTAAATACCTGAAATATTCCTTTGAACAATTTTAGAACACAAGCCTTCACATTTTACTAGAAGCCTTAGAAAAATGCAGTATTAACAAACAATATAAGTGTTAAGATTCAAGTTATCTTCACTTGGAGGCAAAGGGAAGATAGCTCAGTAGAATAAGTGCCTGCCTGGCAAGTGCAAGGTCCTAAATTCAAACCCTGGTACCACACACACACACACACACACACACACACACACACACACAAAAGAACATGTTCTTCTCATTTAGGAAAAAAGAATGAAAGTTCAAAGATGTACAAAAAATCACAGTAAATGAATTAACTATATTGTGATTTACAAGTAGAACTGACAAATATAATTTGTATTTTGTTTTATAAGATCAGTAGTGGCAACTCCTGCTTCGTCAAGTTCAGGGACCAGTGTTCGATCCTTGCACACATGCCATGTCAGTCCTGACCTCAGACATCTGAGCTACATAGTGATACCCTGTACCAAATGCATAACACAGAAAAAGAAAAATGCTTTTTATTGGATTATTTCACTATACCAGCAAATAAACAGAAATTAAATAAGATAGATAGACAGACAGACAGTTTCTAACAATTACATTAAACAGTTTTGGGTATGAAAATAAAGCGGAAGGATGCACATTATTTTATTGGTGCATTTGATTATACAGAATAATGATTCATTTTGGCATATTTGTACATGCTTGTATTATTTGATCACTTTCATCCCCCATTTTCCATGTCTGCTGTCTCTCTTTCTCTTCTCTAGTAGTCTCACTTCTTTATGATTTGCTCTAGTTTCAACAAATAAGAGAAAATATGTGATAAATGGCTCATTTCCTTTAATATAATAGTGTCTTGTTCCATCAATTTCACTGAAAAACCACAAGATTTTGTTCATCTCTATGGGTGAATAATATGTCAGGGTGTATATGTATCACATTCCCTTTATCTGTTCAGTAGTTAAGGGGCTCCTAGGCTAATTTCATATATTACCTATTGTGAATTATGTAGTTATAAACGTGAGTATGGAGAGATCTCCATTGTAAGCTAATTTTAATTCCCTAGGTTATAGCTAGGTCATATATTAGATCTGTGTTTAGCTTTTTGAGTAAAGGCCATATGTATTTCAATATGGTTTTACTTATTTGCATTCCCACCAACACTGAATAAGGATATATTTTCCTCATACTGTATAATTTTAAGGATTACTAATTACATAGGTAAATAATGATCACTTGTGATATTAGAGAAAACCAGAAACATAGCTTAGTGAGAAAAAAATAAAAGTCTGAAAACAAACAGTGCTAATATTGAATGTGGATAAGGGTTCAAACAAATTTCAACAAAGAACACAGTAACTTGTTCAAATAATGAGGAAACAATTAGTCATCAAAATGAAATTTAACTCTGAGCTTTTCTCCATTCCTTTACAAGAATACATTGAAATATGCATGACTCTAAAGGTGTTCTATATAATTATTAGACATTTTAAAGAAAACACAAAAAATCTGAATAAAATTAGCTGGTGCAAACATTCTTAGATATGACAATGAAAGCAAAATCCACAAAAGAAAAGTTGAGATTCATCAAAACAATAAGAAAACAAATAGTAAAATTTTAAAAATGGACAAAAATTTGAAGTCACTTTAAAAAAGAAGATATTTACATTGTAAATATGCTTCTCAAAGGTATTCAGCATAATGATCTACTAAGGACATTCAAATTAAAACAAGAAAGGAATAATGTTAGTACTATACATTTATTAAATGGTGACAACTGCCAAAAGCAAGTACAGTCAAAAACATAAAATAGCTGACAATCTCATCACCTGCTAGAGGGAATGGAAACACAGTAGAACATCCTTGGAAAAGCCCACAATTTCTTGAACAGTTCTGTGTACTTAACACTCTACACTCTCACCCACTTTGGAATTTCACTAGAGGAAAAAAATATTTACACAAAATCTTGTAAAAGATTATTTGTGGCAGCTTTATTATTAATTATTCAAATATAAAAAATTTAAATGTGTTTCACAAGTTAATGAATAAACAAAATGTGCTGCATCCATTCAATTTAACACCACTCAGGAACACAACTTTTCATAACTGGATGGCACTGATGAACATCAGACACACCTTTGTCAATGTACATATTAGCAGAAGGATAAAGAACACATCATAGATACAGTGGGGGTGTGGTGGACAAAGGAGAATAATGAGGGAATTGGGAATGACACAATTCTTCTTTATTTTTATTGTTGAGATATTTACATGAATATCGAAGTGGGTTAAATATATGTATTAAAATGCTAGTATCTTGTTGTATGTAAAAATAAATTGAAAAATCATGAATCATTATTACAAATTGCACAGAAAGATGTATAATTTGTGTGTGTGTGTGTGTGTATGTGTGTGTATCGTATTGGGGATTGAACTTATGACTCTGAGCTTGCCAGGCTGTATTTTTTAATGCATAAAAAAGCACATCTATACCCTTTATGAGAGTATCAGTTAACATTATTTTTGAGGACAAGGTGAAATATTTGAGATCCAATAATTACATTTCTAGTTACAAAACTATATAAATCTTGGCATGGGTGTACATGATAACAGACACAAAAAGTGTTCCCATGAGTATAATGTGAAATTGCAAGAATTTCAAGTGAGTTATTTGTTCATCACAGTAAAGTTAGTAATGATGCTAGTATGTTCACGTGATAAAGTATCACACATAATTAATGATAAATTCACTAACAATAAATTATCACACAGTATGATGCTTACAAATGATGTTGAGTAAAAAATATAGCATAATCTTTACAGATATCATTTATGAGGTGGAGATATAAATAACCTGAAAATTATTTCACAGATTATGTAACATTCCTGTTTAATAAGCATGTGAAGACATTCATGACACTGCACGTACAAAAAAGAGCACAGATACTGAGCAAAGATACATCTATCTTTATATAGCCAAACAAAGATTGTTGTGCTTCCATTAATTTTATGTTGACTGCCATCAAATTTCAGAATAATGTAAAGTAAGTAGTATGAGTTTTAAGTGCGTCTTCAAAAAATATTCAGCATACTCTATTAGAAGAGTTTGTAAACAACCCATTTGAGAAAGAGAACTTGAGTAGTACTATTTGCAGGCAATTTTGTAAGTACAAATTTTCTTATTAAAGTTGTATCCTTGAAAACATCTGGTTTTATTATTTTGTTTCCAATTTTTTAATTAATTTTATTGAGAAACAAATAGCAATGACACAGTTTCAAAACCCATTAATAGGACAGGTTCAATAATTAATACATTGCATATTATTGTCTTCATAATGGTTATTAATAGTACAAAATACAGACATGATAGCCTGTCAAAACACAATTACTACAAATCTTTCTTCCCATTGAATTAAGAGAAAATAGCTGTATATCTATCCTATTGTGTATAAACTGATCCAAAATGGTCTTTCATTTGTATCCCCTATTTTGTTTAGTTCTGTCAGAGATGGGTATTCCATTATCATTTAAATACTGTGGGTGTGTGAATTCAGCCAAATAATACAATATAATCCAGTAGTGCATAACAGTAGTGGATTATTTGTAGGACTGAAAATGTCAGAAGTTGTTGATTTGAGTCTTTTATACCTCAGCATATTAATATGGCTTTACTTTTCATACCTTCTTATTATAATTTTCAGCTGTATGGTTAAAAGCAAGATAAACAAGACTGATAGAGCTGACATGTAACATTTGTATCTGACAAGGTCAGTCAAAACCCCTCGGGATTTATCCTGAAACCCTATACTGAAGTTTATAGATCATTTATTAGTGTCAGCCATGTGGATGAGTCATGGTCATTGCTTCACCAATTTGCTCCAGTGAAAGCCTGAGAGAATGTTTTCTCTTGATGTGACTCTCCTTAGGCACACTCTTCATTGTCAATTATTTTCCTCTGTGCTCCCATAATCTCCTTGATCAGAAAATTTGGGACATCAATGAATTACATGATGTTACAGTACAGGTTTCCTTATGTCCTCAATCCTCACTGACCCTGAAAGGCTAGTGCCAAAATTTTGGCTGTCCTTGTAGCCCTTCTTTTTCTCTAATTTTTGGTCTTCAAACTTAAGTTGTTGGGGATGGGGAAATGGCTCAGTGGAATAAGCACTTCCCTGGCAAGCGCAAGGGCCTGAGTTAAATCCTCAGTTCAAAAAAAAAAAAAACTTAAGTTGTTAACCCTCCAGAAGAGAAGCTTAATGATATTATTACCCTATAACATAGGCAGGTGAGCTTAACTTCATTATCTGTCTGAATATCAAATATCTTAGACATAACGTGGAATAGGTATTTTCAATCGAGTATTGATATGTTAAACTTTAAATCCATACACAATGTGAAGGAAAAAAAGAAAAAAAATTTAAAAATAAGAATAAACAGTTACATATTTTTACCCAGAACTTTAGAGATCAAGTCCTAGCCCAGGCCCGGTGAGTGTGTGGGAGAGCATCCCACTACCCTATGCCAGAGGGAACTACTACAGGTCCCACCACAGGCGCAGCGTGGGTAAGTCCATTTTCCACACCCTTGGGACACCCCCCAGCACTCCGCAGCACCTCCCCCACCCCGCCCGCCAAGTAGGAATCTCTGCCACGTTCTGGGAGCCCCAGAC